>NC_051233.1:28581738-28666738 GCF_015220715.1 Pygocentrus nattereri
CAGTAATACCGCTTTAGGAACTGATCCTTGAACACTGAAGTCTCTGTGAAGGCTCACTATTT
Source organism: Pygocentrus nattereri (assembly GCF_015220715.1). Taxonomy (NCBI): domain Eukaryota; kingdom Metazoa; phylum Chordata; class Actinopteri; order Characiformes; family Serrasalmidae; genus Pygocentrus; species Pygocentrus nattereri. The sequence goes on from NC_051233.1 coordinate 28,581,801, forward strand.
ACAAAATGCTTTTTAAGTGGATCAAACTTTTCCTCATCTTAAATCAGCCTTGGTCTTGGAAGACGAGGGCCTGGAATTCCACCAACGCGGCAGAGATAAACTGGTAGCTCATTTTTGAGATAAGACTGCCTCACTTTTCTAATGAAACGTTTGTCTTGACGCTAAAGCACGTTTTTCCACTGTTATGCAACTCCGATACTTTTGAACTGTGTTCTCATGAAGTGCTTAAGTGAAGATCATTTAGTTTGCCCGCGGGATCCGCACCTGATGTGATGATGTGGTTTTCCATTCCTGAGCGAAAGCCTAGAACAGCACTGGAGCAGAATTATCATTCCAAAGAATTAAATAATTATAACTAATAAAAAACGCAGTTCTGTGAGTAGCCAGTTTACTAGGCCTAAGATATGGGTGTACTTACAATTACCATATCACTAGCCTGTTAGTGTGAATGGTCCACTACCCAAATGGTCATCAGTGGTCCTCTGGGGGTCCCTTTCACTGATGGATGGGGTAGCAGGGGGCTGACAAATAGTGCATCAAAGGGTTGGCTACAGTCAGCAACTGTAAACATGCCTAACATTGGCCTACAACATAGGTGCGCCTGAAAAACTAGCCACTCGATGTATATAAACAAAAACCCTGCATAACCTCATTATTATCGTTGCTGTCGGGACAGAACCGCTCGCAAACTCCACTTTCGTTGTTTTTTATTTTTTGACATCATTTGAAAAAGGCAGTTGCCCTTTATGCTGTGTCTAAACGTCCTGATGAACGGACCAACAGAAATGGGCCTAAATTGCTTCTGAAATAATATTTCTCCATATACTTCCATTAAAAGTTAGGACTGTTTTTCCTTCTTCTGTAAAGTCGTCTTTTTGGAGATGTGAGGTTTTACTCCGACGGCAGTGGTATGTTACTATGTTGCGTTAAGAGGAATTACGTAATTGATGATATGAGTTCTGCAGAAACCCATAAAGCATCAGTCCGCCAATGACAGAGCTTTGAATTTGGCAGCCGGCCACGGAAAAGTCCTGACCAGTCAAATGCCAGCGACTGGTCAGTTGAAAACATCCTGAAACAAATAGCTGCTGCCACATGGTGCTTCTCATCCGTTTGGTGGGGGAGAGGTTTACTGGTCAGTCGTAAGGGCTGTGCGGTCATTTCAGCGTATGTTTGTGTGTAAGGTTGAAATTTTAACTAAAGGCAGCGTTAAATATATTTAACAATGACAACTTAAAGAACTACTTGCATGTTTATGCTTTGCAGTGCAAATTATCATTATCATGATTATTATTATCATTATTATTATTATTATTATTATTACCACAGAAATGTGCTTGTGATCACATGTGAAATGGATCATTTCTACAGTAAAGCGTAGCTTCATGTACTGAATCATATCAGCGCTGCTCAGTTAATGGTTTATTGTAGGAGCTTCCGTGTGTGTGTAATAGTTTAGCTATGAAAGTGAGTCAGGCTGCGTTCGCTGGTAAACGCCTCGCGCCAGAGCAGTCAGGAATCAGGAAGCAGCGGTGTGGAGTGCAGACAGCAAACTATGGACTGGACCAGGGAGCAAGAATTCAGGAAGAATTTTACACCTTTTATCCGACTGTTGAGAGAAATGACGTTCTGCATTATTAAGCTGACATCTGTCATCTACCCGCACTGACCTCTGCAAGTGTGTCCAAGCAAATAGCCAGTTCTGGGTGAGCTGCATCCAAAGCCTCATGCGTCCACTCCTAGAACAGTGCTGTAGTGATTAGTATATCTGAGACCATCATCATCATCATCATCATCATCATCATCATTATTATTATTATTATTATTATTATTATTATTACTATTGTGATTAAATGCCATCAACTGTTTCCAACACTTGGTGAAACTGTGGACAGTGTTTCCTCAGGATGTCCTGTTTTTTCTTTGGGTGTTTATGAAAGTCTTCATCCATCTTCTTACCGGCCGTCCTCTTCCTCTTTTACCTTCAGCTCTTCAAAGCATAATTGTTGTTATCAATGAACTGATTCTTCTCAGAATGTGACCAAAATAAGACCCTCAGCTGTCAGTGAGCTCACCACTGTCCGTTAGCTGTCAGTGAGCTCACCACTGTCCGTTAGCTGTCAGTGAGCTCACCACTGTCCGTTAGCTGTCAGTGAGCTCACCACTGTCCGTTGGCTGTCAGTGAGCTCACCACTGTCCGTCTGCTGTCAGTGAGCTCACCACTGTCCATTAGCTGTCAGTGAGCTCACCACTGTCCATTAGCTGTCAGTGAGCTCACCACTGTCCGTTAGCTGTCAGTGAGCTCACCACTGTCCGTTAGCTGTCAGTGAGCTCATCACTGTCCGTTAGCTGTCAGTGAGCTCATCACTGTCCGTTAGCTGTCAGTGAGCTCACCACTGTCCGTCTGCTGTCAGTGAGCTCACCACTGTCCGTTAGCTGTCAGTGAGCTCACCACAATCCGTTAGCTGTCAGTGAGCTCACCACTATCCGTTAGCTGTCAGTGAGCTCACCACTGTCCGTTAGCTGTCAGTGAGCTCACCACTGTCCGTTAGCTGTCAGTGAGCTCATCACTATCCGTCTGCTGTCAGTGAGCTCACCACTATCCGTTAGCTGTCAGTGAGCTCACCACTGTCCGTCTGCTGTCAGTGAGCTCACCACTGTCCGTCTGCTGTCAGTGAGCTCACCACTGTCCATTAGCTGTCAGTGAGCTCACCACTGTCCATTAGCTGTCAGTGAGCTCACCACTGTCCGTTAGCTGTCAGTGAGCTCACCACTGTCCGTTAGCTGTCAGTGAGCTCATCACTGTCCGTTAGCTGTCAGTGAGCTCATCACTGTCCGTTAGCTGTCAGTGAGCTCACCACTGTCCGTCTGCTGTCAGTGAGCTCACCACTGTCCGTTAGCTGTCAGTGAGCTCACCACAATCCGTTAGCTGTCAGTGAGCTCACCACTATCCGTTAGCTGTCAGTGAGCTCACCACTATCCGTTAGCTGTCAGTGAGCTCACCACTGTCCGTCTGCTGTCAGTGAGCTCACCACTGTCCGTTAGCTGTCAGTGAGCTCACCACAATCCGTTAGCTGTCAGTGAGCTCACCACTATCCGTTAGCTGTCAGTGAGCTCACCACTATCCGTTAGCTGTCAGTGAGCTCACCACTGTCCGTTAGCTGTCAGTGAGCTCACCACTGTCCGTTAGCTGTCAGTGAGCTCACCACTGTCCGTTAGCTGTCAGTGAGCTCACCACTGTCCGTTAGCTGTCAGTGAGCTCACCACTGTCCGTTAGCTGTCAGTGAGCTCACCACTATCCGTTAGCTGTCAGTGAGCTCACCACTATCCGTTAGCTGTCAGTGAGCTCACCACTGTCCGTTAGCTGTCAGTGAGCTCACCACTATCCGTTAGCTGTCAGTGAGCTCACCACTGTCCGTTAGCTGTCAGTGAGCTCATCACTGTCCGTTAGCTGTCAGTGAGCTCACCACTATCCGTTAGCTGTCAGTGAGCCCACCACTGTCCGTTAGCTGTCAGTGAGCTCACCACTGTCCGTTAGCTGTCAGTGAGCCCACCACTGTCCGTTAGCTGTCAGTGAGCTCACCACTGTCCGTTAGCTGTCAGTGAGCTCATCACTATCCGTCTGCTGTCAGTGAGCTCACCACTATCCGTTAGCTGTCAGTGAGCTCACCACTGTCCGTCTGCTGTCAGTGAGCTCACCACTGTCCGTCTGCTGTCAGTGAGCTCACCACTGTCCGTCTGCTGTCAGTGAGCTCACCACTGTCCATTAGCTGTCAGTGAGCTCACCACTATCCGTTAGCTGTCAGTGAGCTCACCACTGTCCGTCTGCTGTCAGTGAGCTCACCACTATCCGTTAGCTGTCAGTGAGCTCACCACTATCCGTTAGCTGTCAGTGAGCTCACCACTGTCCGTTAGCTGTCAGTGAGCTCACCACTATCCGTTAGCTGTCAGTGAGCTCACCACTATCCGTTAGCTGTCAGTGAGCTCACCACTATCCGTTAGCTGTCAGTGAGCTCACCACTGTCCGTTAGCTGTCAGTGAGCTCATCACTGTCCGTTAGCTGTCAGTGAGCTCACCACTATCCGTTAGCTGTCAGTGAGCCCACCACTGTCCGTTAGCTGTCAGTGAGCTCACCACTGTCCGTTAGCTGTCAGTGAGCCCACCACTGTCCGTTAGCTGTCAGTGAGCTCATCACTATCCGTCTGCTGTCAGTGAGCTCACCACTGTCCGTCTGCTGTCAGTGAGCTCACCACTGTCCGTCTGCTGTCAGTGAGCTCACCACTGTCCATTAGCTGTCAGTGAGCTCACCACTGTCCGTTAGCTGTCAGTGAGCTCACCACTGTCCGTCTGCTGTCAGTGAGCTCACCACTGTCCGTCTGCTGTCAGTGAGCTCACCACTGTCCGTTAGCTGTCAGTGAGCTCACCACTGTCCGTTAGCTGTCAGTGAGCTCACCACTGTCCGTCTGCTGTCAGTGAGCTCATCACTATCCGTCTGCTGTCAGTGAGCTCACCACTATCCGTTAGCTGTCAGTGAGCTCATCACTATCCGTCTGCTGTCAGTGAGCTCACCACTGTCCGTCTGCTGTCAGTGAGCTCACCACTGTCCGTTAGCTGTCAGTGAGCTCATCACTATCCGTCTGCTGTCAGTGAGCTCTCCACTATCCGTTAGCTGTCAGTGAGCTCACCACTGTCCGTCTGCTGTCAGTGAGCTCACCACTGTCCGTCTGCTGTCAGTGAGCTCACCACTGTCCGTCTGCTGTCAGTGAGCTCACCACTGTCCATTAGCTGTCAGTGAGCTCACCACTGTCCATTAGCTGTCAGTGAGCTCACCACTGTCCGTTAGCTGTCAGTGAGCTCACCACTGTCCGTTAGCTGTCAGTGAGCTCACCACTGTCCGTTAGCTGTCAGTGAGCTCACCACTATCCGTTAGCTGTCAGTGAGCTCACCACTGTCCGTTAGCTGTCAGTGAGCTCACCACTGTCCGTTAGCTGTCAGTGAGCTCACCACTGTCCGTTAGCTGTCAGTGAGCTCACCACTGTCCGTTAGCTGTCAGTGAGCTCATCACTGTCCGTTAGCTGTCAGTGAGCTCACCACTATCCGTTAGCTGTCAGTGAGCCCACCACTGTCCGTTAGCTGTCAGTGAGCTCACCACTGTCCGTTAGCTGTCAGTGAGCCCACCACTGTCCGTTAGCTGTCAGTGAGCTCACCACTGTCCGTTAGCTGTCAGTGAGCTCACCACTGTCCATTAGCTGTCAGTTAGTGCTATTCACAAATGCTAACTACACAATTTAATGTTTTTAGCATGAGCTAAAACAATGACCTGTTCAATGTTGGCGTCTCCAGACGAAAACCGGCATCACGGGTTATAAAGTCAGGCTTGTGATATGATTTTGAGAATTAATTTTGCATAAAGTACAGACAGGATGACCTGAGTCGGACCCCCAGTTACCTGATACCAGACCTTCATTCAGCGTATAAAGCAAGTAAAGCAGCACTTGACCTAAGAAACGTGAACCTGCCCTGGCTTGTGAGACCCATTTACCATATTATAATCATTTCTCCACTTCCGCCACAGCTTTACAGAACTTCCTTCTTCTCTTGAAATCCTGGTCTGTTTACTTTTATCCAACTGGAAAAAAAAAATTTCCCACCCTATTCCCTGAAATCCGGTCCTGTGGAAGTCAGGGGGGATAATTGTTCCAACAAGTCATGTTCCAACAGAGCACACTTGGCTGAATCTCCAGTAGCTCCTTATCCTTATACGCTCCTGGGAAAACTATGTGCCAAAAATGTGGCAAAACATTGCGGTTTTTGTGGTTTTAACAGCAAATAGCTAAATAAATCAATGGCCAGGACCCCCACAGAGCAGGGCGTGGATCATTCTCAGCACTGCAGTGACACTGATGTTGCACTGCTGCGAGTGGATCAGACAGCAGAGCTGCTTTAGGGCTGTTTTTACCCCTGCCCCTTGTTTTCGAGTGTCTCCTTGCTCCTTGGAGCCGAGTTATAAGGGGTAGTGGTCGAAATCTTTCCCTATGAAACGGGACCCGCAAATAAAAAGAGCACTGCTTCATTAACGGCTACTAGCGCTGCTCTGTAGGCGACCCTGCCTGTCTGCAGTGACCGCAGCGGAGGGTGAAGTTCAGCTCCTCACTGCTGGGCTTTGGTTAAGTTTAAGGAGGGGGGCTTTCAAAGAGGGGGGCAATTATTTATTGTCACCCACCCCTAAGTCTTCAGTGATAGGAAGCTGAAGTCAGATATTCGCCAGCTTCTTATTCGAACTTTCCCGTTCCACCTTAAATGGAGCAGCAGTTACATTCAGGCCGCTTCCAGCGCCACTACTGCTGGATTTAAGGTGGAACAGGTAACTTGGCACATTAGCTACCAAGACATTAGCATACCATCAGTGGATTTCTATGCTTGCTATGAAGAAAAGGACCATAATGCCCTGAAACGGCACTAGACTAAGACGATACAGTGATTACTGTAATGTTTTTAGGAGTCTTTAGTCGTTCTTAGGTCTTATATCAGTTGGAGTGTGTATCTGAGAGACCCCTCTATCTCCACAAAAGTCAGGACGCCCTACCACAAAACGGAGGGCTAAGGGCTAAGTGGCAGGGCCGGGAACTGGAGCTGGGCCGAGAAGCAGATGGGCTACAGTCTGGAGTAGAACTACAAAGAGCTCCTGCGTGTTAAGAGGAGCTCAGGTATGTCACGAAATAGACATCCTGAACAGTGTGTGTCCAGCAGGGAGCTACTGGGGCTCAGGGATAGGGAGAGGGAGAGGGAGAGAGAGGAGGAAAGTGAGCCGAAGGGCGTTTCCAGTTTCACAGAGTCAGCAGGGCTGTAATGCAGCGACTGGACGGGCTATTTCGGTGGTGATGCCGAGCTGAGGAGGCTGGTGATGCGGCTCCTGTGGCGTTTTTAGCCGTGAACTAAGCCTGTGAGGCCCGAGCTCCCTCACAGACTCGTGGTCTACACAGCCCCGCCCCTTTGTGGCTCCCGGGGGCGGGGTTGACCGAAGGGGCGGGGCTGAGTAAACCACGAGTCTGTGAGTGAAGCTCGGGATTCACTTCATGACGAAACCCGCACCTTGACTGAGGGGTTTTCGCTTCTCCCCCCAAAAGGACGTATTTATCTGTTCTGAAACGACTCGTATCTGTTTTAAAGGGATTTTATCTGAGTGGGAAGCTGAACTTGAAGGTAAGCTGGGAAAACAACACACATTTTACTTGAATTTGAGTTTCTAAATTTCTCTAAAGAGGCTTTACACTGATTAGTTCATCGCAATGAGACGCTGTCTTTTACAGGCTGGTGGTGTTGAGGTGAAATGTTGGGCGGAAACACTTAAAATGCGATTAAAATGATTATTACAGGCGCAAATTGAGCCGTTCTGTATGGAAAAGAGCTAAAATAGCACATTTCTTGTGTATAACCTGTGGTTAACTCGCAACTTGTTAAAGTTAGACGTTTATTGAGCAGTAATAAGCCGTGTTATTACGATGGTGGCGTCCTTTTCGTTTTGTTATTCGGTGGGCTGCTCTCTCTCTCTCTCTCTCTCTCTCTCTCTCTCTCTCTCTTTCTGGACTCGTGAAAAGAGAGAGCTTTAGTTTGCTGTATTTTTTCCAGAACAAGCTCATTGAGCTCCCACTGGCACCTGCCTTTAGTGCGAGCCGCGCTGAAAAACGACGAAGCTGAAGTTTGCTTGTTATTAGAACTTTCCGTTCCACCTTAAACGGAGCAGCGGTTGCCTTCCGAGTTCCATGCGCCGGACTGGAACAGCGGCGGCATTTAAGGTGGAACGGAAAGTTCGAACACGAAGCTCATAAATAAGAATCTAACTTCATCTTCGCGTTGTGTTGTTGGCTGTAAAGTACCACACGCTCTTAAAGCGAAGGTTCTTCATGGGTTCTATAGTAAAGGGAATGGTTCTGTTTAGAACAATGAGTTCTGTATGGAATAATTTGCATGCTTAAATGGTTTTTGCAGGGTGACGTTTCTTCAGATTGATTGAGGACGTGTTGCGTGTGATTCTACATAGAACCTTTCTGAAAATGGTTCTGTATAGCACCAAAAAGGGGTTCTTCTATTGTTACAAGCTTGAAATCGTAATAAAAGAAAGCTTTTTGGGGCTCTAAAACACAGTCTGCACAATTTCACCAAGCAAAGAACCATGATTCTATACAGAACTCTATACTATCCCCTTAACTAAAGAACCCTTGCAGAACCATTTGTTGAGAATGTCAGCTGTAAGTGAATGTTCAGGCTTAAATTTACATGAAATCTCTTGACTTTGCACTTTCAACCAAAGTGAACCAAGTGGTCATTCAGCTGGGTGGAGGCTCAGTGGACAGTGCGTTTGGCTGATGATGAATGTGAAGGACGTTAGACGCGCAGATATCAACAGTGTTCTTCATGTGCTTTGACCAGTTGTGGCCGAATTGCGTTTGAAGGCCTCCATATCCACGGTTTATAGACACCTTCTCAGCCTTTCTTCTCAAATGAGGTGTATTAATAAGGAGTTTATCCTCCTTTGCTGCAGTAACAGCCTCTACTCTTCTGAGTAGGCTTTACGCGAGATGTTGGAGCATTGCTGTGAGGATCTGGTTGCAGTTCAGCCACAAGAGAATTAGTGAGGTCAGGCACTGATGTTGGAGGATCAGTTCTGGACACACCAACTCATCCCAAAGGTATTGGATGGAGCTCCATCGTTCCAGAGAATGATTTATTTATTTATTTATATTGGTGCTGTCCCATAGATCATTGTTGGGAAGGGGGTGGGAGCACACACGGGCTAATATTAGTAGAAAATTTAAATAATTGTGGGATTGTGCCACAGGCCTGACTTGACCCACGGGCCTTGTGTTTGACACATGGTGACCTAGGCTTGTGTGCGGCTGCTCCAGAGCATCATGTTTCTGTTAGTCAGTGCTTTTCTATCGAGATTATACAATTTATGCACAACTAAATGCCTGAACCAGAGATGGGTGCTCCTCGATAGAGCTGAATTCACAAACTAGTAGCAGCTGTCTGGATACCTTTGGGTATATAGTGTAGATACTCGGGCCAGAATTGCCGTTGTAGGCCCCAAAATGCCTTTAAACGTGCTGTGAGTATGCTTTAAATTTGTCTTGTCTGAGTTTTATAGGTCCATTGATTTGGCTTGGTGTTCATGTATGTATTACCCGCTCTGTAGCACGTCTGTTTATTTATTACTTAAATCCATCGCTCTAATATTCAGTACGTTTTTGGTAAGGCTCTACGAGGCCTCTGCAGTGCTGTTAGTTCTGACGAGGGGGGTGTACCCACCTTCCTAAGCACACACCCCCCCTCCTCCTCTGTTCCTTCGTCAAAGCCAGCGTGTTCTCTGCATTATCTAAGCGCTAGCACGGCTCACTAAGTGTTTGACCCCTTCAGGTTTGGCAGAGCTTTTGTTTTCTGCCCTTTCCTCGCCGATAAAACACTGGAGACGCAGTTAAATAACCTTTCCAGATTGTGCGCTGCTAGCAGATTTATTATATCACGCTGGAAAGAGTCACGTATTGAGTTTACTTGATTCACATGTACTTTTTTTCGCTTGTGAATAAAGTATATTACATCAGCAACCTTATAGACCAAAGTAAGAAAAGCAGAAGGCACTTTATTTGGATAGTCACTGTAGATCCTAGTTATTAACAAAAGTACCTGTGATTCCCGACAGCACTAGGGTTAAGATAAAGATTTGGGTTGTGGTCGAGGTTAGAGTCAGGACTGGGGCCAGGGTTAGGGTTTGGGTGTTGGGCTGAGGTCAGGGTTACAGGTTACAGCCGCTTCACCCACATGTACACTTTATCTACAACCGGTCAAGATTTTGTCAGTTGTGACACATTCCATCCACACGCCGTCACTTGCTTTACACATTGTGACTCAGTCTTTCAGAGCAAGATACAGTGGCTGGTTTAAAAAAAAAAAAAAAAGCATTCTTGTCTTTAAAAGTAATTAAAGAGTTTTCTTTAAAGGCATTAGTAGCTTAGATATCCTCACGTTTGCTGGCACTTACCTCTTTGGCACGTGGGTTTGTGTTGTTTGAAGCCCCACTTTGTTAACCGTTTGCTCTAAAAGTCACGCCCTTCGATAAAAAGAGCCAATCAGCTTACCAGTTACGCCACGAGTGGGGAAAAATCTCCCCTCAGTTGTGGAGATCTGTGCAAGTGCAGTAGCCAGAACAACCTAAAAAACTTGCTTTTCGGGTGGTGTTTGAGCCAAACACTACAGTACTATTCATGGGATATCAGATTCAGGCCCAGTCCTCCTTGTTTTCGAGTATCACTTTGGTTAAACCTGTCTGTAATTGGTTATTTTGCATGTCATTCAAACAGCCCATTCCTGTCAAAGTAGGCTCTTCTTAACCATGTTGGGCGATGAAATGCAGCAGATTCTCTGACAATAGGCAGAAGCCTGGCTTAGGAGACTAGGGCTAGAGTGAGCAATAGAGTGTTATGTTTAGAGTTCTAAGGCACACTCTTAAAAATAGAGCTGCAAGCACTTTTTCAACCACATTTGCTTCCCCAAAGAACCATTTTTACAAAGAGATATGTGAGTTTGAAGAACCTCCACATTTTGTACAGACTCTATACCAATTTATGGGGATTTCCTTCATTCTTTAAACATTAAGAAAGGTTCTTCAGACTCACTCAGCTCATTCACGCCAATGGTTCTGTGCAGGACCATCCAATGAAAGGTACTTTAGGGAAATCTGGTGTTTCTGTTGCGGCATGCGAGGAACCTTTTTGCCACCTTTATTTTTAAGAGTGGAAGGATAGCATCTACAAATCCAGACAAGTGAAAAATTGCAGGAATGCATTTTGTTAATGTGGAAATGATGCAAGTTAAATTCAGTGCATCACTTTTTTCAGGACTACCTGGCGACACTTTGTCTTGACTGGAATAAACCCTCTGATGATAATGTAACTGTGGTCGATTGTTTAGACTGTGAGAAATGTGTCTCTCCTGACTCAGCTCTTGTAAACAAAGATAGCTGGATGTCGTGAAGTAATGTGTTTATGCAGTTCAGAATCAGTTTCCTTTCCTGGGACGAGGCTTAGGCCCACACGACAGGTCCGCACAAGACCGATCACAACACCTGATCCCACAGCTAGAAGCTGTAGTGCGGTTATGTTTTGATTAGGTAGAGGATTAGGGGAGTTTCCTTAAGCCAAGCCAGATTGTTTGGATAGATGTTGTTCCTTTGTGGTAATTTAGGGGCCCAAGCACCCGTCAGGCAGTTGTTCAGATAGGACATCACAGCAATTTGTTTATATTTATTATTGTGTAATAAATTTCCGGCTTTGCAGGACATCCAGATCCTCATGTGTAAACACAACAAACTTTGGTCTGTTGAAGTAAATATTTATGCAGGCTGATCAATAATAGCTTAACCATTAAGAATTAAATTGAAGTTTTTTTTAAAAGCCAGTAGAGTTAAAGACCTTGTTATAGTTTATTTCATCAGGCTTATTTCATATAACTTTAAACTTATGTTGTTATGGCTGTTACCTTTTTTGTTATGACTGGCAGGGGCTGGCGAGGGGGGGGGTGGGGGGACTGATGCTTTAAAAAATTCAGCTGGAGCATCATTATCATAGTCGCTCAGCTTATTGCACTTATGATTCAGAAATTTTGCAGAAAATTTGACTGAAAAACCTGACTGGAGCAACTGTTTACACAGTAGTGGAACATAGACAATAACAACACAACCCAACAAGCTGTTTTTATTGTTAAAAATTGTTGAATGTTATTGAATACTGTTACATTTGACATTTCAAAATCAATACAGATGAATCACCACCTTATGACTGGCTTGTCAAACATACCAAGGGTCAGAGTTGCAAGCAAAGAAGTCCCCTAGAGCGGCCAATTTTTTCCCTCATATTTCTTGAAATATTCCCTTGGCGTGCCGAAACTGATCAGTCAGATATGATCTCATATCATGCCTGCAGTGTGTGAAATCACTGGTCGTACAGGTTCTGCACTGTAGATTAGATTGGACTGACCTTGACACAGAATGAGTGACATTCCTGTTTATTGTCTGCTGGTTAGAAAAGAGGCGAAGCTCTGAAGCTCCTCATTGTGTCCTGGCGAACAGAAGAGCTCGGAAAGTTAACTTGTTAATAAAAGTTTTTAGAGAAAGCACAAACCACAGTGATGCATGTGCAGTCATTTCTAATAAGGGTGACATTGTTTCTCTCCCGTTCCCTTTTTTTCCTCTCTGTTTATCCGTTGTCCATTATCTTCTCAGTTCAGTGAGTCAGCACACTGCAGTCTCTCTCTCAGACAATGTCATTCTGTCACTGCACACACACACTGTGTGGTTCTGTACCATCAGAGAAAAGCTTCTATCAGCGCAGTCGCACTACTGCAGCGGTTAGACCACCGTTAGACAGTTAGAGCAAAATACTGCGTATCTACAGCATCACACAGACACAATGCTGTAACAGTTAGACCACAGGTTTGTTTTACATGCGTGTATATATATACACACCTATCAGGCATAACAGTATGACCACCTCCTTGTTTCTACACTCGTTGTCCACTTCATCAGCTCCACTTACTGTATAGCTGGTCTCTGTAGTTCTACAGTTACAGACTGTAGTCCATCTGTTTCTCTGATACTCTGTTACCCTGTTCTTCAGTGGGCAGGACCCCCATGGACCCTCACAAAGCAGGTACTGTTTGGGTGGTGGGTCATTCTCAGCACTGTGGTAACACTGAAGTGGTGGTGGTGTGTTAGTGTGTGTTGTGCTGGTCCTTTACGGTGTGTGTAAGTTTTATGAAGAGTAGACCAAAACAATCAGCCCAGAATTGCTTGGGAAAAAAACCTGGTTCCATTGACGTACATTAAAAGAAAAGTAGTGTTTGTCTTTGTCCTGTAAAGGAGAAGCAAGGTTTATATTCATATATTTGGGGGAAGTCATGGGCTGGAGGTCACAGAACCAGCCCTGTGCTATGGATACGGCTGCCCATTGCTCCAGGCAAGTGTGCTCACTGCCCCTAGTGTGTGTGTGTGCTCACAAGTGTGTATGTGGTGTTTCACTGCACAGAGGGGTTAAATGTGGAGGTGAAAAGTTGTGGGACTAATAAGGGTCACTAAATATACATGCATATATATATATATATATATATATAAAATACACACCCATATCTACCAGGTTTTATGTGTGGTTGTTAAGAATCCAATTTTCTCTGATACTTGAACTTTTTCAGCTACTTTTCTTCGACTTCCTACTTCTTCATGCAAGCGGATTATCCTCTATCTGATCTCATCAGAAATACCTCCTAAAATTACTCGCATTCACTGGCCGTTTTGAGTGGAAATACGTAGTTCTGTAATCATCCTGAATTACAGTTTAACATGTCATGATGCTTTGAGTTGTTTCAGAGATTAACATCCCCAACAGCTTTAAAATTAAACAAAGAATACAAAAAAGTACAAAGGAAGCAAAATATCACGGCTGTCCGAAGAAAACCATGTATCTCCATTTTTTATCGGTTTTCGTTTTTCTACATCTTTTCAACACACCAGCTGTTCTTTATGTTGTGTGGGAATTTCACGATGAATGGGCCAATAGAAATTCCCTAAATCGCTTGGAACAAAATCTCTTTAAATAAACTCGCAGTGAAAGGTAAGAGAATTTTGCCCTCTCCTGTGAAGCCACTGTTTTGGAGATGCTTGTTTTTGTGAGGACAGCGACACTATATAAAAACACATAAACAGAATACTTAGTAACGGCTGTCAGCTGGAGCTCATATAAACAAACAGCACTCAACGCTGCCCTCTAGAGGAGTTAAAACACCAGTCAGAAGATTGGCGGTTTTTCTGAGGCACATGTCAATGAGCATGTTTTCAGCATTATTTTTGTGTATAGGGTGATGTTTATGTATGTATGTAAATGTGTAAATATGTGCAATATGTAAATAATTGCATCAGACACAAGAAAATCCTGCTGCCCATGTGTCTCCTTATAAACGGATGAAGTAGAGCTTCCTTGCATCCTGTGTGTGTGTGTGTGTGTGTGTGTGTGTGTGTGTGTGTGTGTGTGTGTGTGTTTCCTCTGCAGGGATTTAGCTGCAGCAGCACGTTGACCGCAGCAGCGCCACTAACACTACTGTTATGCTGCTTATATAAGACTAATGTTACTGTTCCACAGAGGAAGCACCCTTTCGTTTCTCCGGTCTGGTTTTGGCTCCGTACGTTTGTGTGTGTTTGTGGGAAACACTGTAGCCTTTAAAGTCAGTCATACTCGCTGACATTGAAGAAAGCCTCTGCATGCACACAAACACACTCACTGTCATGGTTGATGTAACTGGAGATGCGTGACTTAATGCTGGCGGAATGTAAGTCAAACTCGCTTCCCCAACACACACACACACACACACACACACACATATACACACTACACACTACACATGAGCCACACATGGAAACACAACCTGATGTGCAACATCCTCCGAAACCCAGAACACAGGCACATTTTAATTATTCATGTGTCTCTTTTAATTGAAGGCAGTAAATCTTTCTCTCTCTCCAGTATGGCTGCAGCAGTCGTCGATGATTATGGACAAAGTTTGACAGTTTACTAGAGACCAACGACTCACTAAATGCATAATTTGACTCAGTAATACAGCGGTGTTGATACGATGCATTTTTCAATACAACAAAAGTACGGAGTGGCTCAAAATGTGACTCACGTGAAGATATTCATTTTTTCCTTTTGTAGTTTATTAGAGCATTTAGCATAATAAAAGCCTTTCCACACATATTTAAAAACTAAAGCCCCTAAAGTAGCACTCTAGGCACAAGGAAAGGCAGGAGGGTGATCCCAAGTCCAAAATGTATATGGAGCTTTTGTGCAAAGTCATAGTTTATAAATGCTTAAACAATATTAAGACAGAGGAATGCATTCATATCCTGGACACAGAACAACGTAAAACATTTGTTGTTTTATATTTTAAGAGCCTTTGAACACGAGTTTGCACTCGCCAGCCAAACAGCACTCAGTAGTAGTAATGCTTGTGTTGTGCTGCCCAAAACCCAAACATACAGGTATACAGGTGAGTTTTCCTTGGAGATTTAGTGAAACACGTCTTTATACTTTCTAAAATGAAAGAAATGTTCTTGGCGAGTGATTAGAAACTATTTTCACTTTTTTCGGTTTTAGGCTCTCTTTGCTTCCATTTGTTGAGGACTTGCTCATGGGCGCCCTCTACTGTTTTGCAGTCGTATTTTTGATATAACGGGGGAAATAGGAAGTGGCCAGGCTCCTCATGAACCAGCCCTGGCCACAAGCTAATTACAGTACAGGATGTGCTGTGATACAATTCAATGCAATTCATATTGTGTTATTACATTCCTACTGTTTACTTGAAAACCAAAGCACTTTATAGTGTACATATCACTTTTTTCACATTTGAAAACTCCAGCTCCAGAGTTCAAACAATATTTAATTAGACAATCGACTCATCTTCCAATATAAGTTATTAGTCAATTCCTGTGGAGATGTTAATGTAACTATCAACCACAGAAGTGAGTCGTCTCTTATTAACACCATTTACACCTTTGCAAACTTGCGGTGGCACAGATTCAACCGTGATGTCACTTTATTGAACATCATTAAACATAGATTCAAAGTCCGTGAGAGTGGAGACGATGGGTCCAGAGTCTAGACATTTAGAGGAATAGTCAAGTAGTCGATTGTTCGAATAACAGTCCATAGATTCATTGATAATAGAGGTAATCGCCAGAGCCCTAAACTCCAGTGAGATTCCAGTTTGGTCCAGCTCACTGATCAACCACAAAGACACGACACTCACCCGGACGTTTCTCCGAGGCTCCTCTGCCAACATCAACAAGCACTGATTATCAAGCAAAAAGCTCCAGATGACTGATTTATTTCTCTTGTCCTCTGCTTATTAAAACTCGTCTTTATCTTTTTTCCAGCCATGTGGAATAGCTAATGAAATCCGCCCTAAAGCGTCTTCTGTTATATAAGCCGGGATCTGGGCCTTATCCCTCTTTACCGCCGTGCCGTTGCCTGTTTACGTCTTTAGAGTTTTGGCTCCTCAGTTTGAGGTGCAAATAAACGAACAGATTGGAGATATAAATAATCCGAGGCACTGAACGGAAGAGCTGTTTATGGGAGGAAGTCCTACATGGACGCATGGACACTATTTAGGAAATCTAACGTCTCAGTGAGGAATACTTTACATTAGAGTCTGTTTGTTGTCCATTAGAGTGTACTTGCTAACGTTTGCTTCTTTCTCTCTCTCTCCAGGCGGCATGGAGTGACACAGGAGTCATGGATGTCTTCCCATTGGGAATACTTGGTGTGCTACCTTTGAGTGGAAATTGTGGGAATACTCTTACTCCAGAGACATTGGTGTAGATACTGAACTAGAGCTTTCCACTTCAGGGCTTCTCAACAGCTGGACTGCTTCATCCTATTCTGTTTGCATCTCTTCTCTTCTCCTTTCTTTAGTCATCTTCTCGTTCGCTTGTGTTTTCATCTCTTCTGTTTGCATCTTTTCTTATCTTCTCCTCCTTTGCCCAGTCCTTTGTTCTGTTCTGTACGGTTCCCTTCTCTTTCTGCCCTCTTTTTTCTCTCTTTCTTTCTGCCTCTCTGTCCACGCTGTTGCAGGAGTTGTCTCTGTGTTGCTCCGGGCGACAGCAGGTGTCAGACATGTCCACCAAGGCTCCGATCTACCTGAAGCGGCGGAGTCGTAAAGGAAAGAAGGAGAAGCTGAGGGACCTGCTGTCGTCCGACATGATCAGCCCTCCGCTGGGAGACTTCCGCCACACCATCCACATTGGCAGCGGAGGAGGAGCCGATGACCTCTTCGGCGACCTCTCTTTCCTCCAGGGCAAGTTTCACCTGTTGCCCGGGCAACAAGGTCACCAGGGGGCATTCCAGTTCAACCGCACAGCCAGCGTGAGCACCAGCCACCCGCCGGCCAGCGAGAGCTCCCCTCTGCTGAAGAACGCCTTGTCACTTCCAGTCATCGGCGGAGTGCAGGCGCTCACCCTGCCTGCCCAGACCACCTCGGCCGCGACGGTCTCCTCCCGCTCTCACCCCTCGACAACAGCAGTGGCGTCCGCGTCTCTCGCCCCGCCTCCGAAACCTCCACGACTGCACCTGGAGTCGCCGCACGCATCACGTCCTGCTTCTCCGAACCCCAAACCTCATTCAGACGCAAGGGGGGAGGAGAAACGAGGGAGGAAAGAAGGCGAGGAAGAGGAGGAACGCCCCTTTCTTTCTCACGCAGGGTCACTCCTCTCTTTGCACCTGGACTTGGGGCCGTCCATCCTGGAGGAGGTCCTGCAGATCATGGATGGCCCAAGGGTGGGAGGGATCAATGGAGGATTCACAGCCAGCGGACGACAAGAGATCTACACCTGAGGGAGAAAGAGAGACAGTGAAATGCCTCACATTCTCACTATCTATGATACATTGTTGTAATTGTGGGCGTCACAGCTGGCAGAACAGTGGGGCTGACGGCCTCCAAGTGAATCCTGAACTGAAAAAACATTGTTTCTACGTAATTAGTGTTATAACTAAATGAACAATGGTAAAATAATAAGTATAAATAATCGAAAAACAACAAGAGGCTCTCCCCCACACTTCCTTGGAGGGGTCGGGGCCCCCACAGAGATGGAATACCCCCTACTTGTAATCCTCCTTCTTCTGCTGGCTCACATGGGTGCTGGATAGAATAGTAACAAGGCCTGTCACGATTATTAAATAATTAGCGAATTGTTTAGGCTGACGTCGCTCCACAGCTGTCAGCTTTCACGGTCATGTTTTTGTTGCAACAAACAGACTAAGTGCTGTTCATTTTCGTTAGTTGGATTTAGATAAATGCATGTAAATAAAAAAAGCCCCAAAAACGTGATTATAACGTGTTTAATGAAAAAAACAGCATAAATCTTCTGACTGGTGCTGTAACATCTTTAAAGGGTAGCAGTGAGCAGTGTTTGTTTAATTGAACATGAACTGTTTCTGTTGTCAATTGGGAGCTACTAAGTATTGCCAGCTTGCAAGATAGCTAATCATGTAATTCGGACACTTGCCATTGTTAAAAGTTGCATACAATTAACAAAAAGTAGTTGTTTATGTGGCTGTTAATTTTCAGCTGAAATATCGTGACAGGCCTCATAGTAACCCTTCAGGTCCACACTGTCTTTGAAAACACTCTTCTCCACAGTAGGAGCAACCAAGGCTATTCTCTCGTTCTCTGGACCTTGCAATGCTGGTAGAGGACAGTGGTCTTCCTGTAGGCCACCTGACCAAAGACCTGCACCTGAGAGAGAACAGACTGATGAAACACTGCTTTCCCTCTCACATACACACTTCCAACTTCCCACTTTCTCTTCGTATCTACGTATTCAACTGCTGGATGGCGTGGAGGCTGCCTCGAACAGTAACCTCTGAGTTTGCATCACTGTTTGGTCGCTCTCCTTCACCGTGAGAGCGTCCAGGGCGGCGGAGAACTGTTAGCCAGGAAAGGGAAAAACAGCTGACCTTAGGGCCGCACAGAGTATTGCTTGTATTGTCCTTCTCAGTATCTCAGAAGATTACAATGGGTAAATGTACCTCAGACCAGTCGCTCTGTTTTACTGTGTGCTGTGAGCATAAAGATGAATCACAGATGTTCTCTGGATGCCTGGATGAATCACTGCATCCACGCGATCCAACAAATAAGTTGGGGAGAAAATAAAGTGTTTAGCCACATCACACCGAGCTTTCACAGATACATATCACAGTATACAATTGTATGCAAAAGTTTGGTTACCCCTGTTCAAATGACGGGCCTTGTGTTGATTTTCTAAGTGAAAATATAAGAGCACACCCTGTAGAGAGAAAGCACTGCTCATTTTAATGCACAAGTGCTGTTTGCCTGCCATTTAAAGCTGCACTATGCAAGTATTTTCTGGTTAAAATTGTAAGAAGTGGCATTACCGAGTGCGTGCGCTTATGTTAGTTGCCCTGGAAGGCCTGAAATAATCAAATAAAAGTCAGAGAAGATTTCTCAGGCAACCTCATACGCATCTTTACATATTAACCCCTTTAAATCTCAGGCTTATTACATATTATGTAATATTAAGTATTATTACATATTATGGCTTATTGTTATGTAACTACAGGCACTTCAGTGCAAACTGGCTGAGCAATTCTTAGGTTTTAGAAGTGTGTAGTGAAGCTTTGGGCCTGCTGGGGGGCCTTTTAGGGGGTTAGCTTCATACACACAGGCTCAGAAAGAAGGTCCGTCTCGATGTTTAGGCCTAAAATGCAAAATCAAAGTTATGTTGATGAAGATAGGATGTCAGTAGTAGATCATTCAGAGTTCTCTTTATACTCACTTTAACTTGTTGCAGTCATCAGTTCCATCATCCACAAAGGGGTCCATGAAGCACATTACAGAGCTGTTCCCTGAGGATGTGTTAATGGATTTTCACTTAGAAAGCCAACAAAATGTCATTTTAGTTTTTTCATACAATTGTATGAAGCAATATCATCATAATATGTTATCTTGGCAATCTAATCCAGCCCCAATTCACACGAAGGGTGTGAGTTTATACTCCCTTCTGGTTACTTAGTCTTTATCTCTTTTTTTTTGCCGCAGCTGCTGACCCCTACACTACCTGGACACGCTCTTTTGCTTTTTTATAGCGTGAAAAAGTCTTTTTCATCACAGCTTGGACGGCTATTAGAGGCACACTGTGCACGTTTACTCGGCCTGGATCGGTTTTAGTTGAGAGATTAACTACAGGAGAAGAAAAACGACCTCCTCTCTCTCCGTGTTGCAATGACATCACCTTGGTGGTGCGCCAGTTTGTGTAAAGGGGGGGAAATGTGCACCCCTCCCTGTGACCTGATGCTCGTTTTCACCAGAGAAGCTTTCATCATGTCCAATGACGACGCTAAAAAGGAAAAACATCTCACTCAGAGAGCAAGAAAACGAAACTGGCCGCGTCTTCCTTGGAACGAAGTGTTGCCTTTGCTGGAAGGCCCCCCCCCACCCCAGGGCTGTGACAGTTGATCCTTCTTTTGTGTTGAGATGAGTGCTGTTTTTAGACGCAGGTGTGGTTACTGAACATCAGGCTTGTGTTACCTTCTTAACTGAGGCACAGGAGGTCAAACCTTATGGACCTGAGAGACTTTTGTATAGCAAACAGGGTAACAAGTGAAGTCATGTGACGTTTAATGTAATTCAGTACGACCCAGGGTTGATCATTGCCAGCTTAATTGACTGTGAAGGTGAATGGACGGTGATGTCACAGTGTAAACTCTGGGGCTTATAAAGGAAAAAGACCATTCGGGCCGGTTGCCCTTTATTTGCAGGTGCCTGGGGTCCGACTGTGCCACTAGAGATGCCTACCTTACTGCTAATGCCTTACTGCTAATGTTTAACCAAACATCGCTTACATGCCAGCACTGAAAATGCCCCAGACTGCACATTAGCATCACTTGGTGCTAACTGTGATTGGTTCGTTGTGGTTTTTAATCAGAAAGGCTCCTAACTTTGTTCTGGAGCCCAAGGGGAGTCTGTCACACAGTGAAGCTCCCGGTCACCTTCAGTACTTCCTTAAAATATCTTTGTTAATGAATGTCCCAGGCACATGTATCAACTATCACAGGCGTTTATTCTTTTGTTTTGCATGTGAATTTCCTCATTTTCCTGAATTTGGGGATGTTTTGTTTTGCAGTTTTTGAGAATTTGCAGTTCTCAGCCAGCGTAGACCTCTGAGGTGTGTAATTTTGTAGTTGGCCTCACACCAATGTTTGGGGCTCCGGCTCTAGGCAGATTTCTTTTGTAGTGCCACTTCTTAAAAATTGCTGCTTTTGTGTCCTGAGGAAAACGAAAACATTTCAACCCCCATGGGGAATCCTCAGGGCCTTAAGAGAACACCTGTGATTTCTGTGAAATAAAAAAAAAAATCCATGTCAGTCATTTTTGTTGATTTTTTTAAATATATTCATCATGCTGCATTTAAAACTCCTCAAATATGATGGTAATAGTCCTTTATTTAATTGTTTGTTTGGAGATAAAAAGGTCCAATTCTTAAAACACCCAACAGAAAATGATCTAATCCGAAGTTCGGTAGGTACAGCCAAGCCAGCTCCTCCACTGGTCTGGACTTCAGAAGCTGAACAGAAGGCCTAATGCGTCAGATTAACCACCAACATGATTAGGAACTAACAGTGGAATCTACTAATCACATTTCGATTTCTTCTGGAAGTCCTAGATATGTTTGGATACATCTCGAGTACAAGTACGAGCCTGACCAGTGCGTTTCGGTCAGAAATGTAAAGGGTCGCCTCAGGAATCCTTACTGAAACCATCTCTGTAGAACTGCTGCAGGGTAAAATATGTAACTGTCGGTTAGAAGCTTCAAATAAACTTTACATTAACTGTCTTTTACAACCTCTAAATATGTGTGATCAATCTAGACTGGCCAAAAAAATGTTATTGTGAATCGCTGTTAGCTTAGTGCTAACATTCTATTAGAAATCCATAGGGGCTCTAGCAGAAATTAGCATAACGATAGAGGTTTTTTTTTTGTTTTTTTACAGTTTTCACATCCATGTTCCGAACTGAAGCTCTAGCTCTAATACCTGGAACCTGGAACGTTCCGTCTTACATACATTTTTCCTTGTAATTGCATTACGAGGTTGTTAAGGAGCCAAAAAATGACTAATGCTACATTCAAGCTAACACTGCTGCGCATTGAGCTGACATAAGCAGGACACCTTCACCACAATACCCACACAAACCAGCAGGCTTTGTTAAACGTGGTAGCTAAGTTGCTCGGACAGTAGCAGCCCAGTTTGAGTAGATGTTGGTGTGACAACCGCGTTAAAGTACCGAGTTAAACTTATTTTCATGTGACACCATTTCAGTGCTCAGGGCTGTTAGCTTGTTTTGTAGCATGTGTGTAGCGACGTGTTTAGTCGTATTTCGACTAAAGGACACAGAAAACGTGTCAGGTTGGGAACATTTTACTTCAGGCTGATCATTTTTGCTGTAGAGGAAAAACAGCTTAGACCTGGAATTCCTAACGCAGGGATGAGGCTGACTGCCGAATGAACTTCAGAGGTCTACTGAGGCTGAACTTTCTTTTCTTTTCTGGTATTTGTGTCAGTATTGGGCCCGTATAGCACAACGCTGAGTGTTGAGTGTGATGGCAGCAAAACTCCTAGTTACTACACCGAAATATCAAAAGCTTTAACACATGAAATCTGAAGCGTGTGTTGGCCACAGCGGCCTTTTTGACCCTGAACACTGTGTAGAGAAGCATAGCTCTAATTCACGCGTTCTGACTGGATTAATGTTAGAAATAGCTTGTCCTAAAATGCTAACGCTGCTAATGACCGAGTTCAGCTGAGATCGCGCTAATTGGTGCTGCTAACTTTCGATTTTTGTTAGACATTCGGTTAAATTAGTACGTCTGAAGAACGTGTATTTTTTTTGTCTTCGTAAAGTAACAAGAAAGAGCCAGTTGACAAAATGTTTATTTGGAACGTCTTGATTTTCGTTTAATGACGCTAAGCTACAGTTTTATCCATGATGCTAAGCTAAATTATCTACTGTCTTCAGTCACAGGCTTGATGTATCCTGTAATGCAAAACCAGCCGCTGGCTCACTCATTTCATAGAAATGTGGTACTTTTAATGGGAGTTAAATGACAGTTTCATCGTGACATTATAAAACTCATATCTGGCGAATCGTTTTAATCATTTCGTGAAGTTGAAATCCAAAATTACTTGGGATGAAATCTCTTCATGTTGACTTGTATCAAAAGTTTAGAATGTTTTTGCCCTCTTTTTTTTGGAGATTCATATTTTTTGGGTGCTTTTCTTTTTTTTTTGGACAGCGATAAAATGCATTGGCGTTAATAGAAAACACCTCAGTATTATGACACCATAATGGGCGGCCAGCTGTCCAGTTGAGCGGTTGAGTGTTGTCCATGCTGTTTTATTGTAAATTCATCTTAACTTTTCCTTCATATTTGCCATTTTAAAAACTCTCAACGTTCTTTGAAATCGTGCTGACCCGTATAAGCTTTACAACCATCTTTTACTCGTTAAGATTAAGTGACCCTTATCCAGTCCCACAATGGGGAAATTTCACCTCTGCATTCTAACGCATCCATGCAGTGAAACACCACATACACGCTAGTGAACACACACACACTGGGGGGCGGTGTGCACACTTGCCCGGAGCGGTGGGCAGCCCTATCCACGGCACCCAGATAGCAGTTGGGGGTTAGGTGCCCTGCTCAAGGGCACTTCGGTCACATACTGTCAGCTCAGGGGATCAAACTGTTGACCTTCTAGTCGCAAAGCTGGTTCCCTAACGTCCAGCCCACGACTGCCCCCCTTATTTCTTTTTTTTCTTGTTTTTTGGTTTTTTGTTTAAGAGCAATCTTTTTTTTTTACCACTACAACTTGTTAAAGAATTACCTACTTTCTCTTTGACGCTCTATCCTAATGAGAAAGTCTGCAGCTGTCATGTACTCAGCCCCCCCCCCCCTTTGGACTGTTTTCAGATTTGAGATTTTGAAAGTTTATCGTCAGTCCCTTTTCGGAAACGCACACATGGCTGCTCTTCTCTTTGTGAATGGAAAATGTGATTAGATGTTCTGCGCAGCAGAGAGGACACTGGGGCCTAAGCCGGTGTGATAGCAACTGTGGAGTGTGTGTTACCGTAGAGACTGTTGCCAAGGTTCTGTTGTCATAAATCTGCAAAGCTGGCTCAATGACCGGACCCCCCCTGGGAAGGTGAAGACCCCCAGCGCTAAAACGGCTGGTGTAGGTTGGGGGACCTTGTTATAGTTTCACTCTGAAGTTCTGCAGATTCAGTTTTTCGTGGTTTCTTTTTATTTCTGAAGATGCTTTAAACCTGCGAATGTGCTTAGTTCTTTCAAATACTTTTTTCGGTGATTGATTTTTTCTCAGAATCATTCCTGACGATAACATCTGCTCCGTAAGAAAGTTAAACACTAACGAATGAATGACAGGCTGTTCCGTCTGTGATCAAGGCCAGACACAGAGATTTTAATCTGTGTTCATGTAGACAAACTTAACTCTTTACCGCTGTGGTTAATTATGCTGGTGTTTGTGGTTCCACTGATTTACCTGTTATCAACACTCCTTCAACTCTGCTTTTATCTATTGGAGGCATCTGGACTCTGAACTGGTTGTAAAGAAACCTTCTCTTGCTGCTGCTACTGTGTAAATCAGCCCCAACTGTACATGACGAGATGATTTGCAGTAAATAATGAGATATAGAGTGGTTATAAGTGATGAATAAATGTTCATTTCTAAAGCTATGATCTGCCCACGTCTCTTTCTTCCATATAATAATGTGTGTGACCCATCTGGGTTGAGCACAGAGTTAAATGAACTGGAGTCCAAAACTCTGAGCTAAAAAACACAACAGTTAAACACAAAGATGCCATGTGTAAGATTTAGTGGCATCTAGTGGTGAAGTTGCAGACAGCGACCAACTGAATACCCCTCCCTCACCTCTCCCTTTCCAAGCATGTAGTAGAACCTGTGGTGGACGTCATGTTTTTGCTTCTTTGATGACGAGGATTCACCCTCCTTCACTTTTTCTTGTGCTTTGTAATAAATATGATCCTCCATTTAACAAAATTTGGGCTCTCAAACTGGTTACAAAATGGTTAGCTAGCCCTGGTAGCACTGATTTTTGTTTCTTTCCACATCTCGGATGGAACTAACTCATATAAAATGAAATATGTTCCATTTTCAATCTTACATGCTTCGCTTTAAACTGACAAAAGATTATCAACATTATTAACACATAAAAGCTTGTGTTTTAGTGTGAGGTCCTTCATGTTTTTAATTATTAGTTAATAATCATAATAATAATAGTTACTAAATAACTATTTAAAGTCATGACAATCTCCAGATTGTAGATTTAACAAAACCGTAAACCCTCAATATTGATAACATTATTATGTTCCATAACTGTTTTTTCTGAAGCTGACTGAATGCACTTTCTGTGGCCTTTCTGGATTCTCCCATGAATCTCCTTCAGATTTAGTGTCTAAAGGATTTCCGTTTTTAAGAGTTTACACTGTTTACCACACCATTCAGTGCCTGGAGGGATCATCCTACTGTCATCTGAATAGAAAACAGTAGCTCAGCTGCTTCAAACAAGCCCCAATGTGCACTCTGGAAATGAAAGTATTGACTTTAAGCTGCAGAACATCCAAACTTTGTTCTAGAACTCTTGACATCTAGTATTCGACTAAATTGTCATGCCAATGGTGTAAAAGTGTTGAGTTCTCAATAAAATGTTTAGTCTAGGCCTAGATTTAGTCTGGGTCTGGGAAATCTGCCATTAAAGTTTTGAGTTTGAGTTTCCTTCCAGTTCATGACTAAACTGGTCTTATAATTTCAGTTACATCTAAATGATAAAACTTGATATGTTTAACCTACTTGACATTTTTTCCCTGATTTTCTCAACTTATAATCCTTCTGGAAATGAAAGTGTTTAAGCTAAAATCTAAAACGTGTTCTAGAGCTAAGGGCTAATTTCTTGGACACAAACCTTGAATTGGTCTAAGTGACGACGTAAAGCTGTTTCACCATTAAAAACTGTATTTAGTCAACGCTTAGGCTTAAATCGGGACCAGAAATCGGGTCACAAACGTTTAAACTTAATTCTAGGACTGAAAATCTGTGTTCTAGAACTACAAGTGTGGAACCTAATCTGAATTGTAGAACGGTCAGATCCACATTCCAGAGCACAAAGTGTTGAGTTTGAGTCTAGAACATGTCGTTTCTTTTGCCTCAGCAGAATATCGAGACTGCTCCACACCCACAAAGATGATTATTGCTAAATCAGGCCTGTTGTTCTCTGGTTTGCGTGGTGTTGGCGTGGTTTGGAGAACAGCTGTGGCTTTAATGAGAAAATCAGGCTGTTTGTTCTCTAGATGGATCATAATGGTAACAAACGTAAGGACTGACCAGCAGGCCGGGAGACGGGTTCAGTGCTGAAGAGCCTCTGATGACAGAGGAAGAACTTTTTCAGTACCTTTTTATTTATTTACTGCTTTTTGTGTATTTTAAGGTCTGTCTCTATCCTCCGTACCTCTGTGTGTGTGTGTGTGTGTGTGTGTGTGTGTGCGCGTTAGCGCGAGCGCAGTAGTCCCTCTCTGTTGTCTGTGCAGGCCTGGGAATGTGTCCAACTGTCTTTATTAACACGGAGAGCAGCAGCCTCAACCCTGACCCTCAGCACCATGGGAACACCAGAGAGAGGGAGAGGGGCGTGATGCCGAGAGAGGGGGGGAGGGTGGGCGAGAGGGAGAGATTTAGTTTGAAGAACAGTGAAAGAACTTAAAGGATCAAGGCAGGGAAAGAGGGAGGGTGAAGGAGAGATGGACAGTGAGGAAGAACAAGAAGAAAAACAGATAGAAAAGAGGATAAAGAAGAAAGGGAAAAAAATGAAAGATATAGTTAATCTTCCACATGCGTCAGAGACAGGATGTGCAGGAAGTACAGCCTTCAGAGAGAGAGAGAGAGAGAGAGATTCTTACACAGCGTCCCAAATATAACTCAGTTAGAAATACATTCTATAAGAAAACAAACAGAAGAAGAAAAAGTGCATTTCCAGAAAATAATGCAGAGCGACTGATTAGCTGAACCCTTTGTGGTGTTCAGGTCTGTGGGACCCATTTTCAATTTTTAACAAAATTAAAAATTATGTGATTTATTATTATTTCTGCCTCAGATTCTTGGTCTTTGCTCATTTTCTCTGAAGAACATACAACTATAAATAACTCATTTTCAGTAACTTCACACTGTTCACCCCGCACACATTTATACTACACATGGTGTTGGGCTGAATCCGTGGGGAGTAAAACTGTGGAGGTACTGTGTCCATCACTCTGTTCTCCTCCTACATGGCCTGATGTTAGTGTGTGTGTGTGTGTGTGTGTGTGAGGGTGGACAATATGGACAGGCTGCTGACTGACTACAGCTGCTAAAGATGAACCCTACGCTGGACACGTGATGTTATTTTAACCTTAATTGTTATGACTGTATTAATATAAAAAAAACAAGAATGTGGTGGATCCTCCAGCCCGTTTGGTTGAACACCACACAGGGGTTAAGTTTGCTAAAGTGTTGCTAGGTGGTTGCTGTGGTATCCCAGGTGGTTGCTAGGGTGTTGCTATGTGGTTTTATGGTATCTGAAGTGGTTTCTAAGGTGTTGTGCAGTTGTTGCTATGGTATCCTTAGTGGTTGCCAAAGTGTGGCTAAGCTCTTGCTATGGTGTTAATAAGGTATTGCAGGTGGTTACTAGAGTTTTGCTAGGCTGTTGCTTGGGTGTGGCTACATGGTTGCTATGCTATTCCAGAAGGTGGCCAAGGTGTTGATATGGTATCTCCGGTGGTTGCTAGGATGTTGCTGGGCAGTTCCTGTGGTATCCCATACAGATGCTAGAATGTTGTGATTGTACTTTATTGCTCTATAAGTGTTGTACACAAACTATTGAGCACACAATCCTGCCGTTCATTTCCACTGGGAAAAAACATAATTTTTCAATAATTATACAAAAACTATATACACAAACAAAATCTGTATACAAGCACATCATTCTCACTCAGACTGAACATTCTGGAGTTGGAATGGAGTCAATGTATTGAAAACTGTTAGCTTTGTTAATAACTTATTGATTTCTATTTTCTTTTGTAGGCCAAAGTTAGTAAAGGTTAGCTGCAGGGTAAAAGTTAGTTGTTTCTTTGCCACCAGTGCTCAGTGGAAGGATACAGTTACTGTGAAAAAATTGTGCTGCTGTCGCAAATAACCAAGTAACAGCACAGACAGAACGCTTCTCAACAGATCAGGCCAATGGAACTAACTGTTGTATAAATGCCAATAAAACCACTGCTGAACAAGGAGAGAGAGAGAGAGAGAGGGAGAGAGAGAGAGAGAGAGAGAGAGAGAGAGAGAGAGAGAGAGAGGGAGAGAGAGAGAGAGAGAGAGAGAGGGAGAGAGAGAGAGAGAGAGAGAGAGAGAGAGGGAGAGAGAGAGAGAGAGAGAGAGAGAGAGAGAGAGAGGGAGAGGGAGAGGGAGAGGGAGAGGGAGAGGGAGAGGGAGAGAGAGAGAGGGAGAGGGAGAGGGAGAGGGAGAGGGAGAGAGAGGGAGAGGGAGAGGGAGAGAGAGGGAGGGAGAGAGAGAGAGAGAGAGAGAGAGAGGGAGAGAGAGAGAGAGAGAGAGAGAGGGAGAGAGAGAGAGAGAGAGAGAGAGAGAGAGAGAGCGGGGGGGGGGGGGTGGGGGGGGAGAGAGAGAGAGATTGTACTTTCACTGCTTTGTTTATTCATTTACCGGCAGTGTTGTGATCAGAGTTGTTGCGTAACCTTCTTTTGGCACTGCAGCCTCTACCTTCACAAACCCTTCAAACACAATAGTGGAGAATCAGGCCAAACTCATTCATCAGGCCTCGGCTGTCTGTTTACTGGCCAGTGTTTTGAGCACCAGCGTCAAATCAACTTTATTTATATGTCGCAATTTATTCAGACAACTGAATAAATGTGTTATGTAAAGACAACTTTACATAACACGCAGTAAACAACATCAACTACATCCGTTTTAAATATGATAACTTACATTATATAACTCAATAAATTATAAAAATATTATAACATTCAGTGAAGTATGTGCTATATTTCCTATGACAGTAATAAAATTCTTGAGCTATTTCCAAACATAAAAACTGAAAAAACTCCGGCTTAATGTTTTTATTCTTTATATTCCATCACACATTATCATGATACTGTGTAAATAGCTCCCAGATACAGTTTTTTATACGGTGTATCCATAAAAATTGTTTAGACTTTTTCAAAATACAGTACTGTGCAAAAATCAGTCCCTTCTTAATATTAATATATGTATAATTTACAGTCAGAACAGACAGAAAGTTCAAGTAATTTATTTTCCAGTGAAGAGAAAAAGCAGATAAAAGTTTGACCTACTGACATGATTTCTTGAGCTTCTAAAAATATATAAATATTTATAGAAAATAAGCTACAGAGAACAAACTGAAATATGTTTCTATTTATTTGATTAAATTAACATTTTGGAAAAAATGAAACTAAAAGGGGAAAATTTGTGAACGAAGCTGACTGTCACAATTGGCCGCTCCCAGTACTACGTGTGCTTTTGTTTTGTTTTGGTTTTGTCCGTGTGATTCCTTGTTTTGTTTCTTCCCGGTCCTGCCGCCGTGTTTCCAAGCCCTGTCCCTGAATGTTAACCATCTGTGTCTTGTTAACCCTCGTTATTCCTTGTATTTAAGCCCTGCATTTTGTCCTGTTGGTTCGCTGGTCTTTGTTTGGTCATTGTATGTATTGTTTGGTGTTGTTTCTTCCGGCCTCTGTTGTGTTTAGTCTGTTTCTTTTCGTCATGTCTGTTCCCCAATCTATCCGTGTTGGCTCTCTGACCCTGGACCGTTTTGACCATGAGTATGGATTTGCCCCTAATAAATCTCGCTTATCTCAGCACATACATCCGCCTCATCATCGCTCCTACACGTTACACTGGCTTGACAAACCCTGATTCTAGGTGGGCTATTGATTTGGTATCCCAGCTTGTTACTAAGGTGTTGCTATGGTATCACAAGTGGTTGTTAAGATGTTACTAGGCTGTTGCGGTGGTATCCAGTGGATTGTTAAGGTGTTGCTAGAGCTTTGCTATGTTAACACAGGTGGTTGCTAAGCTGTTGCGAGGCTGTTCTGTGGTATTTCAGATGGTTGCTAAGCTGTTTCTAGGTGGGCCATTGATTTGGTATCCCAGGAGGTTGCTATGGTGTTACTAGGCTATTGCTAATATGTATGTGAATCTGTATGTAATGTCTATGAGGGGCAGTGTGAGGCATATTGGTTCTGATATCACTTGTGGTAGTTACATTTGAATTTTGCCATTTTGCCATCAATTTCCTGTGGGAAAAAACTGTGTTTGAACAAACACTGTACAAAAAACACTTTGCTTTGTCACTGTACGACAAATGCTTTGCTTTGTCAGGACAACATATTAGAATAAAACATGAAATATTAAATGTGCACGTCTGTACATTGAGAGCAAAATTTCCAGTTTCCAATTTTAAACCCAGTTTTATTCCAATAACTCAGATTACACAGGTTTATCATGGACAGCCAAATGGATTAGGGGTCCAAGCACCTTCCCGATTATAATCTGTTTGACTTGCACATATAGAGAAGCTTCAGCATTTGCAATTATAATGTGAGAAATGTCTCGTCTACAGCAATTCAAACGCCTCCCTGTCACTACAAAGCAGTGCAGGGCGTAGCTGTAGCTGTGTGGCTAATCGGGGGGATTGTGTTCATGTAAAAGAACTTTGTCTGCATTTTTTCAGCCTGAGTGCGTGGGAGCAGATTCATCAACACACCACAGATACACTGCCCTAAAAAAGGCTCAGTGACCAGAGGCAATTATGTCATTTGTATTATGTCTGCATACTTCACACACATTCTTATCTCGGTGTATGATGTATGAAAGCTTCCTTATACATGCGCAGTCAGAGTCCTTTATTCATGTATCTGCATGTATCTGGGTTGATATTATTGAAAAATGTGGGACCAACTGTAGTGTGTGTGTGTGTGTGAGTGAGAGAGAGAGAGAGAGAGAGAGAGAGAGAGAGAGAGAGAGAGAGAGATATTGTGTGTGTGTGGTGTGTGTGTGTGTGTGTGTGTGTGAAAGAGAGAGAGAGAGATTGTGTGTGTGTGAGAGAGAGAGAGAGATTGTGTGTGTGTGAGAGAGAGAGAGAGATTGTGTGTGTGTGTGTGAGAGAGAGAGATTGTGTGTGTGTGTGTGTGAGAGAGAGAGAGAGAGAGAGAGAGAGAGTGCGAGTGTGTGTGTGTGGGTGTGTGTGTGTGTGAGAGAGAGAGATTGTGTGTGTGTGTGTGTGTGTGTGTGTGTGTATGAGAGAGAGAGAGAGAGAGAGAGAGTTTGTGTGTGTGTGTGTGTGTGTGTGTGCGTGGGGGGGGCAGCTCTGTGTGTGGGCACTAGTCACAACCTGTTGCTTTTTGAAGAAGATGAAAAAAAGAGTGGGGGGGGGGGGGGGAAAGCTATGGGAGAAAGCATGGATGGAGAGATTTAGAGAAAGGTTGAGCTTGAATGCTACAGTGGGCCATTATTCTAAAGACTGGACCACAGCTTGTTTAACTGTTTTACTGTGCAGAGTTAAAGGGGTTTTGTAAAAAGAAATGCCAGAAAGCCAAACTGCACTTTACACAGGAGCCCAATAAACAACAGGCCTGAATTTACATTATGAGTGTGTGTGTGTGTGTGTGTGTGTGTGTGTGTGTGTGTGTGTGTGTGTGTGTGAGAGAGAGAGAGAGAGAAAGCAGACGTCGGTTTATATTGAAGGATTTTCAACATGGTGCAAAAATGCGCCTACATTGCCACCATGTGGCCATTCTACAGCATTGCCCTTTTACCTGCCAATGAAGAGAATACAGAGAGAGAGGGAGAGATAGATGGAGAGATAATATTGAAACACAACTACCATAACTACAAAATAATTAAATAAATAAATTGATTAAATATATATCTGCACTAACATTCTCACTATCACCATAATCACCACCACCTTCACCATCATTACATTATCACTATCAACATATTACCATCTCAATGATCTTCACTATTGCCATCTACCCTATATCTTCACCGCTATCACCATCATGATCACCATACCTTTACCCTCACCACCATCATCGTCATAATCACCACTACTGTGATTTTTGTTATGACTGACATCACCTTCATCACCATATCATCATCATATTAATCACCACCACCATCTTCATCACCCTCATTATCATCACCAGCACCAGTACCAATGATTATGATGATTATGGCGACAAGGATGGTCATGATG
Source organism: Pygocentrus nattereri (assembly GCF_015220715.1). Lineage (NCBI taxonomy): Eukaryota > Metazoa > Chordata > Actinopteri > Characiformes > Serrasalmidae > Pygocentrus > Pygocentrus nattereri. The sequence continues at coordinate 28,613,766 of NC_051233.1, forward strand.
TTAATGGTGTTGGATCATCACCCTCACTCTCACCATCACCACAATCATCACTACCATCACAGCGATCATCACCCTCACTCTCACCATCATCACAATCAACACCATCATCACCATCACAGTGATCATCGACCTCACTCTCACCATCACCACAATCATCACCGTCATCACAGCGATCATCACCCTCACTCTCACCATCATCACAATCATCATCATCATCACAGCGATCAACACCCTCACTCTTGCCATCACCACAATCATCACCATCATCATCACAGCAGTCATCACCCTCACTCTCACCATCACCACAATCATCACCATCATCATCACAGCGATCATCACCCTCACTCTCACCATCACCACAATCATCACTGTCATCATCACAGCGATCATCACCCTCACTCTCACCATTACCACAATCATCACTACCATCACCATCACAGCAATCCTCACCCTCACCATCACCACAATCATCATCATCATCACCATCATCACAGCGATCATCACCCTCACTCTCACCATCACCACAATCATCATCATCATCACCATCATCACAGCGATCATCACCCTCACTCTCACCATCACCACAATCATCACCATCATCACAGCGATCAACACTCTCACTCTCACCATCACCACAATCATCACCATCATCATCATCATCACAGCGATCACCCTCACTCTCACCATCATCACAATCATCACCACCATCATCATCATAGCGATCATCACCCTAACCCTCGCCATCACCACAATCATCACCGTCATCATCACCCTCACTCTCACCATCACCACAATCATCACCGTCATCATCACAGCGATCATCACCCTCACTCTCACCATTACCACAATAATCACCATCATCATCATCACAGTGATCACCCTCACTCTCACCATCACCACAATCATCACCTTCATCACCATCACAGCAATCATCACCCTCACTCTCACCATCACCACGATCATCACCATCATCACCATCACAGCGATCATCACCCTCACTCTCACCATCACCACAATCATCACCATCATCATCATCATCACAGCGATCATCACCCTCACTCTCACCATCACCACAATCATCACCATCTTCTTCATCACCACAATCATCACCATCACAGCGATCATCACCCTCACTCTCACCATCATCACAATCATCACCCTCACTCACCATCACCACAATCATCACTACCATCACCATCACAGCGATCATCACCCTCACTCTCACCATCACCACAATCATCACCATCATCATCATCACAGCGATCCCCCTCACTCTCACCATCACCACAATCATCACCATCATCATCATCATCATCATCATCACAGCGATCATCACCCTCACTCTCACCATCACCACAATCATCACCATCTTCTTCATCACCACAATCATCACCATCATCATCATCATCATCATCATCATCATCACAGCGATCATCACCCTCACTCTCACCATCATCACAATCATCACCCTCACTCACCATCACCACAATCATCACTACCATCACCATCACAGCGATCATCACCCTCACTCTCACCATCACCACAATCATCACTACCATCACCATCACAGCGATCATCACCCTCACTCTCACCATCATCACAATCATCACCCTCACTCACCATCACCACAATCATCACTACCATCACCATCACAGCGATCATCACCCTCACTCTCACCATCACCACAATCATCACCATCATCACCATCACAGCGATCATCACCCTCACTCTCACCATCACCACAATCATCACTACCATCACCATCACAGCCATCATCACCCTCACTCTCACCATCATCACAATCATCACCCTCACTCACCATCACCACAATCATCACTACCATCACCCTCACTCTCACCATCACCACAATCATCACCACCATCATCATCACAGCGATCATCACCCTCACTCTCACCATCACCACCATCATCACCACCATCATCATCACAGCCATCATCACTCTCACCATCACCACAATCATCCCCTGATGGTGATTACGGAGATGATGATGGTCATGATGCTGATGGTGAAGAACCATCATCACCCTCACCATCATTATCCTAATTAGAACGCTGGTCTGATCTCCATAGTTACCGGAACCCGCGCGCTGTTTCCGGCTCCGCCCACTCAGAGGAGCGTAGGCGAACCAAGATGGCGGCGGTGGTGGAGAATGTTGTGAAGCTGTGAGTAAAACCCGACCGCTGTCGCTCCTTCAGCCGCCGCCGCGGCGTCCGGGGCGCGACATGCGCGCGCGAACCGGCGGAGAGAAGCTCTGGCGGGCGGTACCGGGCGGCGGAGCGGCGCGGGGAGGCTGCGGCGAGGGCCGGGGCTGTTCCTGCCGTTAGCAGGCGCTGCTGCTAGCCTGTTAGCGGAGACTGTGTCCGGGTTAAACTCGCCTCGTCCGCGGAGCTCAACTTGGCTTCTTATTCCAGTCTCCCGTTCCACCTTAAACGGAGCGGCAGCCCCACTCTGGCGCCTGGCTCAGAATGCAGCTGCTGCCCCATTTAAGGTGGAACGGTGAATTCGAGTAAGTATCTGGCGAATAGGAAGCCAACTTCAAGCCTCGTGCCTCGTCCGGGGAGAAACGCCGAGTTCACCGCGGGAGGGAAGCTCTGGGTGTCTTTACGAAGCCTCGCTAAATTTAATCCACTGTATTTTATATTTTAATAAGTCCGTTTTTCGGCGTTATCTGTAACGCTGAGCTGCTGTCAGCCTCACTGCGGTATTAATTACGGTGTGTGTGTTTGTATTTACAACTTTGTGGGGACCGAATGTATTCAGAAGGGTGCATAACGTGAACATTTTGGCGTTGTGGGGACCTTTTCGCTGCTGCTCACACAAAAAATGCCCCAAAAAATACTTCAAAGGAATAAGATGAGAAAGATGAGCTCTTCAGGTTATAGTTGTTGTCGGTTGGTGGAGTCTGTAAACTGTTTGAAGTCATTTTAAAGGGGAACTAACCCACCCTGTTCTATTCGTCTGCGTAATTAAGGTATAAAGATATAAACAACGTAAATAAGATTTAGTTGCAAAACGTGCTGTCGTGGAGAAACTCGAGTCAGAATTGGTCACGGTGGTGGTGGTAGGAACCAAACGACTGCAGCGTTTCTTGCCTCACAGGACGGGATCACATGACAGTGCGTGGTTCCTGGTAGCTGTGTGTTGTGATGATTTTGAGGTTAGAGTTTGTCTTAAAACTTATTTAATGTTTAAAAATTGTGAAGGGGCTTTTTCCCCCCCCAGATTTAACATTATTTCACCATCAAAATTAGATATAGAAGCGGAGTAGCTTCACTGGTTGTTCTGGATAGTACACAATATGGTTATATTAAGGCCGGACATGGTGCCCCCCTGGTTCCCATCACCGCCACTGTGAAGAAATGAGTCTGTAACTTCCACTGCAGTGAATTATGTCTCATCAGTCCATCCTGAGTGACTTGTTTACATCTCAGCAATTAAATTATACAGAAATTTAGGGGAAAAAATGACAGAATTCCTCTTTAAATCTTAAGACTAGTCGTAGATGTTCCAGGTTTGGACCCTCACTGTGCCTGTCTGCAGTCTGCTGCTGCTTTAGCGTCAGATGCTTGTGTCTCTGGAGCCTCTAAAAAAGCAGCTAACCCGCAGATGTTCTTCTTATTTGGCTCTGATGTTGGACTCCAGTTCCTATGAGCTCTTTTTTGAGGTGGAGAAGTGAGAGAAAGCAGCAGGAGGAAGTGGCTGGTTCCTCTGTGTGTTCACAAAGTGTGTAATCGCTTCTTATCTTCCAGCCTCGGAACGATTAGCCGTTCATTCATCTGCCGTGGCTTTTATTTGCTCTGATGAGGTTTGCATTGTTTACTTGGAAAATGGGAGAGAAATGACATCTCTAGGAAATCCGCCCTTCTTCCACGAGTCTTCCACTGCCTCACAAACCCGCTGAGGCCTCAGAAGTAACCGTGTTCTGACCATGAATCTTCTCGTTAGCAGGACTCCTGCTGGTGCAGTGATGCTGATGGCTGGTTTTAGCTACAGCCTCTATAGGAGTTGGTTGGAAATCAAATTTGTTCCGCGTCAGTCAGTCAGTCAACCAGCCAAGGCATGTTTGGTGTCTGAAGTTACTTATTTAGCCCTGCGTTGGAGCTGCTAGGTTTGGAGCTTAAACCCCTTGCATGTCTAAATCGCACCACAGTCAGCTCAGTAAACTGGCATACGCTGTATGATGTCTGCTCCCTATTCAGACGTGTGGTAGCGGACTGTACCTGTAATAAGGTGGTCATTTTGGTAGTAAACTTAATTTTGCTGTACTGTCGCTTTAAGGAGCCGAATGCTTTCATACCTGGGGAAAAAAAGACGTTCCGCTTCTTAACGTTCCCCCTATTCCTTTCTGACCTCATCGTCCTCTTCATGTCCTCCCAGTCTGCGGAGAGCCGCCGGCCTCCCTCGGGCTCTCTGCGGTTGCCCGGCGACGGAGTGGCACCTCCCGCTGTCCGGCAGCCACAATGACTCGGCTGGATGGCCGCTTTGCCTTCCAGCCACTGATCATGCGCTTGCAAACAAAAGTGGGCGAGTTAAAGCCCTCGCCTGTATTATTGTGCACACAACACGAACACACACCCAGAGGGGTTCAAAGCCAGCCAGAGCTAAGCCGATTTAGGGTGACCGACTGAAACTGTTCTGGGTATGAGTTGCTTGGCTGAGCTGAGAGTGGGCGATGGGGGAAACGGAGCCCAACGCTTTTCACAGTTTAATGGGCATCGTTATGTTCCTCTTCGGTAAGATTTAAATCGTCTGTGACAACTAGGATTTTTAAAAGCCTCATTTCCTTAATTAAGCTATTTTAAGCAGGAACAAGAAGCTGCTCGTTCCACGTTGTACTATGCAGTTTGTGCAGTTACTGTACTGGTTGTTGGTCTAAATCTTCTCTATGATTCATGCAGTTGTTCAGAGCCATAGAAGCACAGTGGTGGAAGTTCCCGTGATGCACTCAGAAAAGCATACCGTGAAGTAAACTATCCCAATAGCGATGCCGTCTAGTCCTGTTTCCAACGTGTGGGTCCATGTGTTGAAGGAGACCTGTCCCGGTGATTGTGCAGGACATGATTTAATCCAATATAACATTTAACCCAAAAGTCCAAAGTCAAGTCTGGTTCTACAGGAGAAGAAATCCTCAACCTTGAGCTTAACTTCACCAACTTACTGAGACGTTCTGCTTTGTTGATTATCTCTCTGGGATCCATTGTTCTTTGAGAAGCTCCAGACAGCTGTTGGCTGCTGTAAAGCAGGCTTGAGTTATTTTGATGATACAAAGCCGATAGTTTCCATCTATCGCGTTTGTACGATTTTGACGTCTGAAAACAGGCAGTCTGTGGTTTGAAGATGCTCCAAAGTGATTAGATTCGTGACACAGTCTGTTTCTTTAATGTGTGAGGTTAGTCTGTGCTCTGCATCAGCTCTGATATGCTGTCCTGCTTTAGAACGTTCTGTAGCTGCTCGAGGTAGAACTGTTTTACTTAACAGTTGTCAAGCTTGTTCAACTGATTAAGCAGCACTCAGTCATCCGCACAGAACGGATTCCTTCAACAAAAATAAATGAGTTTTAAAGCTTTTTACATCGTGATTATGTCGGTTATTAAAAATAAAGACAACACAAAACCACAGTAACAGTGTCCTTTAGACTATTTCAGATGGTAGCTGTTTAGATTAATTTAACTTTAGTTTAATTTAACTTTAATTTAACTTGATTCATATTAAGATTTTAATTTAACAAGTAGCTATTTGTAGGTAGTAAATGTGATTTATTAAACCTGTAGCAAGAACTTCCAAACCGTGCGCAGAACTTCCAAACCGTGCGCAGAACTTCCAAACCGTGCGCAGAACTACCAACCAACACCAAGAATCTCCGAACCATAACAAAAATAACTAAACCATACCTAGAACGTCCATACTAAGTACCATACTATACAAATGATTCCCACGAACCATTTTATGATCTGTTATTTACAGCAGTAACTGTGGTCTGATCTGCAACATGAGCAGTGAAGAGCAAGTTTTTGGGTTATTTCCTTAACAGCCTTGCCGCTCTCCACAAAGACATCATAACCCAGAACATGCTCTCATTGACACGACAGGAGTCACAGATCAATTTGGAGATCTAAGAGTCAGGCAGAAATAAACTCCTCCATTTCAGCCTCTGTTACTCTGTCATGGATGGTTGGAGAACAGTTTGAGTGTTACCTTTCAGATGAGACTGTGGCCCAAAGAATGTGGGAACTGAGCTCCTTTACTTTAGGTGTGTGTTTTAGCCGAAAATGGGGTGACGGTTAAAAGGTTAAGCAGGCCACAGCAGGTAATGCGGTGTGGATATTTTGATTTATGTGTTTATTTGACCTGCCCAAACTGCAAACCCCAAACATCAGCCTGAAAATCAGGCTATTTTCAAACTGCTGTGTACACAGTTCCTCCAGTCACATTTCTATATTCAGATATGTAGATTTCTAAGATACATTCAGTTATTTTAGTACAAACCTGAATTAAAGCTGGTGAAATATGAGGTGTTACGATGAATTGAACCCATCCATCTTTCCATTTTCTAAGCCGCTTCTCCTTTCATCCCAGCGGTTGTCGGGCAGAAGGCAGGACACGCCCTGGACAGGTCGCCAGTCCATCGCAGGGCATGAATTGAACCGTTTTACAAAAAAAAAAAAAAATGTTTAGGTTGATTGTGAATTCAGACGTTTACACCCTGCCTGTCTGTCTGTGTGTCCAGGCTGGGCGAGCAGTACTACCGAGATGCCATGGAGCAGTGCCATAACTATAACGCTCGCCTGTGTGCAGAGAGGAGCGTGAGGATGCCTTTTCTGGACTCTCAAACAGGCGTCGCCCAGAGCAACTGCTATATCTGGATGGAGAAGAGGCACAGAGGGCCAGGTATTACACTCTCGCGTGCGCACAGGGTCTCTTTCCCAGTCAGAGATTAAATGAATCAAATTTGCGCAATATTCCTCGTACCCTGCGTGTAGTCAGTCAGACAAGATATGTTTGCCGTAGCTTTTGCTTCTTTATTTTAGCACTGGTGCTACGAGGCTGATGGTGCTAACAAGCATTAGACATCAATCGTCACCCAGATCTTTCCTGTTAATAAAAACTTCTCTCAGCCCTCACATCCAGGTCTTCATTAGGGTCGTGCAGACTTGCTGATGTAGTTTGCAACACAGTATGACTTACCGTGAGCTTTAAAAGTGAGCATGGCAGTGGTATGTAAGGTGGGTATTGATGGCACTAAAAAATTATAATTTACTTAACAGTAGAAAAGAAATATGAAATGGTTTCAAATGGTAAATAATGTTGACCCACGCCCTGTAGGTACGATGCGCCGAGGCAGCTTTCTCGTTTTGCATCTTCTGTCTATAGGAACAAAATGCTCCCCCTTGACCTTTCACTTGTCCACTTATGAGTGACTAGTGTGAATTTAAAAAATTGTGTTGAATTATTTCACATAATTTGCCACAGTTTTGGTTCTGGTTTCTGATATAAAACAAGCTTACATTCACCTTATCTACTCTTCTCTGTTTACTGATGCATAAAATAGTAGGTAAGGTATATCTACTATAACACTGTGTGTGGGGAAAATGGAAATTTTAAGCAATGGTTTGCTTTTCCTGTGGGCTGTCATGCTTTTTAGTGGTAAATAGATGACCTCAGAGGTGGAAAAGGTTGAGAACACCACCTTTTTTTAAACCATACTGACAACCGCAACCTGGTTTCATTTTGAGTGGATTGAGAGAAGGTTTGGGGATGTAGCTTTACAGAAAGATTTGGGTGACTAACTTCTAACACTTAATTTTTAAGCTAATGTTGATGAGACGCACTAAAGTTGCATTTTCCTTTTAATTGAGAATCTGAGTTGGAAAAATATCCCAACACTAATCCCCTTTATGTGTCTTGCTGTGTGTGAAGGTGTCGCCCCGGGGCAGTTGTATACGTATCCAGCTCGTCGTTGGAGAAAGAAGAGGAGAGCTCATCCCCCTGAAGACCCTCGACTGGCTTTCCCGTCTCTAAAGACAGGTACTGCTCAGCTTCTGAGGGCTTCAGAAACCTACATGTATTAACAAAAGTAAAATGAGGACAAACTCGTTTTTGTGTATGTGTTTGTGATGGATGAGAAGTTTTTGCTGTTCTCACCATAATACAATTATTTGGATCTGAAGAAGGAAAGCAAAATGTGATATTGGGCCACTTACCTTTTCATCTGGAATACTGTTTGATTTTCTTCCTCCAAGTTATGTCCCATATACCCATTATGTCAGTGTGCCACCAATTAGCACAGAATACGTGATATAGAAACAGTGTGGGCAACTCTGAAGTTATTCCCTTTAGCTGAATGCCTAAGCCAGGGATGTTTCAGCCATGTTTCCAATGGAAATGAAAACGCAGTGGACCCTCAATCACCTCCCGCTGTCTAGTCCGTTGCGCCTGACGTGGTCCACTTTGTTTTTGAGGCAGCAGACATAGAGGAATGTCTTTTGGGGTTAGCTTTGGCTGTTTTCTCTTCTGTTTCCTCTTCTGGTGCTTGAGGAGCTGCCTGATTCTGTAGTTTCCTCTGATGAATATACGAGCAGACTGGATTCAGGACTCGAAATATTTTCGGGAATGCAGCACAAGCTTTTGGTGAGGAATTCCCACTTCAGGCCCCTTTCACACCAGTGGGGTATTCTTCCAACTTCAACAAACCTAAGCCATTATTTTGTCCCATTCAGTGAACTTGTGGCCTGTGGAAGTTTTGGCCTCTTGCTGAAGTGGTTGATGTGGAATGACGTGAATGATGCAAGCAGCACTATGTATGATTTTTGTTCAAATTGAAAGTAGTAGTAAAATACGGTGCATGTGCATTATACTGATGAAGATGACTATAGTAGATTATTCTCTTGGATTCACAAAAGACGCGTCCTTCCTTCCCGCGTTCCCAATGTGAGTGAGATAAAAGAGAATTCAACCATCAGATTCATCTGCTAATGGAAGTCCGAAGCACAGTCTGTGTTAAAAGCAAAGCCCGTGTTAAGTTTCTCAGTGAATTGTGTGTAATAACATTTCAATCCAATCCAATCCCCAGACCTTTCATAGTGCAGCTTTAAGCAGCTGTGAGCTGTGCCCCTTTTTACTCCATTGACTTGTTTCATTGTTAAATAGCACAGGCCGTCGCCTTGAAACCTGGATTTGTTCAGTTTTCAGTCATACAGTGTCCTCTTGAATCTGGATATGAAGAAGGACTTGAATCCAGTGAGTGCATCTGTTAATCTGTTTGTGTTGTGTAGAGTTGGACCTGGGGCTGAAGAAGGACATGCTGACCTCCAGTGATGGCAGCAGTCTGGAAGCTCTGCTGAGGGGAGACCCGCTGGAAAAAAGATCAGCGCTGGATGTCCGCCCTGCTGACGAGGAGCCGCACACGGAGTTCTCTAGTGGAGGACTCAACCCGGCTACCAGAGTTAGGAAGGTAACGCACAAACAACGTTTAAAATCTGTTTTTTCAATAGTATAAAACAATTTGGTTGTGGATAAATGTGTAAAAGGGTTGTAAATAATGCTGTTTGAAATGCTGTTTGACATGCATTAAAAATTACTATAAATCTAGCAAGGAGTTCTAAAAGTGACTGAATGCTGCATAACATTAAGGATCATGTTATGTGAAAGTTAATATCTAGAACAGCTTATATTTTAGTGGTGATCAAATCCCTAGGCAAAAATCTTTGATATGGCAGCCGGGAAGTTAACATTTAGAAGCCTAAAATCTTTATCTTTCTGATTTTTCAGTTTCTCACATTTTTACTTTAAAAAAAAAAAAAAAAAAGCATAACAAAAAAGCATGTGAGGGTTTCAAAAGCTAAACCCTGCTGCGATTGGATCTGCTGGATGGTGTATTTAGTTCTTGTATGGCATTTTGTTGGGAAGCTTAACATATGTAGTTTAAGGTTAGGAGGGTACCATGTACAAACAAACAAAGGAGTTAACCCTCCCGTTGATTTTATGTGTAGAGAATTTTGGAACCCGATGACTTCCTGGATGATCTGGATGATGAAGACTATGAGGAAGATACCCCAAAGAGACGTGGCAAAGGAAAGGGAAAGGTGAGATTTAACTCTGATTTCTCTCATTTCTGCAGAGTTGTTTTCAGAACTGTTATCAGAAAAGCTAAAAATGTACAAAACTTCTATTGCTACATTCATTATGGAACTGAGGTGGTGTTTTTTTTTATCATTTTAGAATAAGTGCAAAATTTATGAGATTTTTCTAATATGTATTTAGTAAGTTATCTAGTATGTTAAAGCTGCACTGTATACATTTTGGGGAGCTGGAGGAAATGTATATTGAGTAATGTGGTGTGAATGCGTAATTACATGTTAGAGGTGGGCGATATGGCAGAAATTTAGTATGAAAATGCTTCAGGAAGTTTTCAGCAAGTCACAACATATTTTTTCTGACATCTGATGAATTGAAAAAGACACAGTAATGCCAAATAAAAAAGCCTAACAACGAATACATTGATTTAGGTTCAATTTTTCATGTACTGTGCTGCACTAATCCAGTAAAACAGGACAAATGACACTTTTATAATCTACCATGCAGATGGGAAGTTCTTTAAGTACTGCCAATGTCTATAATATGCTCAGAAAGTCTTCTTGTGACACATGATGTAACTTGTTTGTTATTATGTTAAATATTGTCCTACTGCATGCCAAAGAGTGGGTTGTGGTTTGGACCCCTTCCCTGAGTGGATGAATCTGATGACTCCAAGCTCAAACTCAAAACTTCAGTTTGCTTAGTCGATCACTGAATAAGTGAACCATCAGTAAATGTGACTGTGTGTATCTCACAATCGAGATGTTAAACAGTGCTGCAAACTAGAAGGCAACCTGTTAGCATAAGCTTAGCTAGCATGATAACGGTTCTGCTAACCACAGAATGTGTTTGGTTCTGGATAACTAAAGCACAGACTTTAGTTTAAGTGATGATTCAAAACCTTGGAGAGTGAACTTGAGCAGCTGGTGTTGAAAAGAAAGGTGTTGTGGATGGTGTGGTGTGGTGTGGTGGGTAACACCTCTGCCTTCTACGCTGTAGACTGGGTTTTAATCCCTGCCTGGGTAGACGATTTGTTAGTCTGGATAAGAGCGTCGGCCGGAAAGGACAGAAAATCGGCTAGCTTAATGCTAGTTTATATATGCCACATACCACAGTACAGGTTTGATTCTGACTAACTGCTGCTCTGCTGAAACAAGTTTAGATGCTAAAACCATGTCTGAGAGAGCAGAAGACAAGTGGCTTCTGGTGTTGGAGTGACAGAAACCAGAATCGAACCTGTTCTGTGGTGTTTGGGACTTTAATGCATTGGCTAAGTTAACAGTAGCTTAGTTAGCAGGTCAGACACGCTGCATACCACAGCACAGGCTTGATTCCAGCTAAATGACGCTAGAATAACCCCTATTTAGACAACATCTGAGAGCACATGTCGAGTGACTGGTGGTGGAGTGAAAACTGAGATTGAGCATGTTCTGTGGTGAAGCGCTCAGCCGTTGCACTTAGTTTTGAGTTTTTCCTGGCTTTAATTTTTACCCTTTATCTATCAGCACCGCCTCTAAAATGTAATGGGTGGAATGTGTTAATTTGGCCATTTAGATGCGGAATAGAAATTTAACGTCATCGTTTTACAGTACTGTCATAATTTTTAAATACTGCCGTAGTTAAGTAATAATATTAATAGTAAAACGTGGCTGGGTGGCATAATAGTAATAACATATGATGTGGTGCTTTATTGTGTCTTAAAAATGTGATGTGTATTAAATGTATGCTGTAGGTCATTGTGTTGGCTGCGATAATGACCTTGAAGGTGCAAGATTGATGTCTGGCATTGACCATGTCGGCTCTAATGGTGGTCTTCCTCTCTGTAGGGGCGGGGCGTCAGCAGTGCTCGCAAGAAGTTGGATGCAGCGGCTGCCCTGGAGGATCGGGACAAGCCGTACGCCTGCGACAGTGAGTTAGACAGACAGTTATGGGATGTTTTATTGTTGCAGTTATCTCAAAGATTATTACAGTATGTACGGTTTTGTTTATTTATTTTTCTTTTAGTAAGGTAATTTTTTATTTGTCTCTCAAAGAATGTAGAAACAACTCAAATATCCATTTTTTTCCCCCCTTTGTGTGGCAGACTCCACCCTTTCTGCATTTTTCTCTGTTTCTGTACTTCTTCATAACGAAAAAGCCCAGGCACATATTTCTAAATCTGATCAGTCTTTGAATTAATGTTGCACAATATATCAGTAAACAGTACATTTAGGTTATATACCAATTTGCTGGTTCGACTCAAATGGAAAATTGAAATTTATTAAATTTATTTAGATAGTTCATTTAAGTAAAATTTTCAAGCTTTATAATTATGTAGACGTGCTCAGTCTAGGGTCAGTCTAGGGTCAGTCTAGGGTCAGTCTAGGGTCAGTCTAGGGGTGAGTGTTATTGCGAAAATATAAATTTTACTGCAGATGGTTTGAAAAATAGGACCTGAAATACCAAATAAAAAAAATCTATTAAAAACTGGGTGCAGTTATGTGTATTTAAAGTTTCACCTCAGTTATGCTCTTTTGTAAGGAGACGGTTGTTCATTGTTCTAGAACTGCTCTTAAAAATGTTCCTCAAGGGTTCTTTACTAAAGAAAATGTTTCTATATAGAACTATGAACACTGGAAGCCTGTGCATGCTGAAATGGTTTTTCAGATTGATGGTGAATGTGCTATAGATGGTTTTATATAGGACCTTCTTGTAAAGGGTTCTATGTAGCACCAGACCAGTTTCTGCATTTATGCCCTTTTTATTGCTGTATGGAACCATTTAGAACCAAAAAGGTTCTATATAGAACCATCTACAGCACGTTCTCCATTGACAAACCATTTAATGATGCAAAGAGCTCTCTAATTATGCAAAAGGGTTCTTTGAGTGTTCATAGTTCTGTGTAGAGCCATGATCTTTGCTAAAGAACCCTTGAAGAACCTTTAATTTTTAAGTATGTACTGAGGATATCCTTGATGTGCTCAGAGTTTATGGGGACACAATTTATCATGATAACGATAGACGTCGTCCTGTCGCCCACCCCTAATTCAGCCTGATTGGTATTAGATGTTCAGGCAAATGTTAATTTGTGCTCTAGTATCATTTCTGCTGTCGTCTCCAGTGTCATCAGTTTGATGATGTTGTTATTATGATGCTACACTTGGTAATGATGTTGAAGTCCAAATTCTGGTTTTGTAACTACTTTATTTTGAGCACATTCTTGACGAATGTGGACCCTGGTGTTCTCAAGATGCTATTTGTTTACAAAAAAATCAGCTTCATTGCGATACAGACCAAATTTTGAATGATTGGTTTGCCACTTTGCACAGTTCACCACTCACTCGTCTCTCATCACAGTAATCAGTGAAAGTTTTGTGTGTGCTGGTTTCAGGTAGGTCATTGTTTTTAGAGTGTTTTCTCTCTACGTCTCCCTTAAATGTGTCATGATGCTGTGATAACTTTCTTTTTCTGTGTTCATTTTGTTTTTTTGACGATCATTTTATTTCTCCTAATTTCTTGATTCTTAGTGTCAGTCTGAGTCTGTCTGTTTTCTCTCTCTCTCTCTCTATTTTCTCTCTTTCTCTTTATGTCTCTTTCTCTCTCTTTCAGACACTTTCAAACAAAAGCATATTTCAAAAACTTCTGAACGAGGTATATTTCTCTCTCTCTTCCCTTTTTTTCTCCCCTCCGCTTTTTTCTGCTCATTGCTTGTTCTTTTCCCCCCTCATTTTTGTCCTTTATTTTGTGAACGTGCTTGTTTTGTTTTACATTCACTATGTCTGTATACATCTACAGCTTGCCAGGCATTCGTATTTTGGAGACCATATTATAGCATAGAAATCTCTAGAAATAGAAATGTATTACTCGCTGAACCAAGAGTTGGGTCTGTGTTCTGTCTAGGGCTGCACGATATGGACATATCACAATGATTGATTATATAAGAAGCGATAAATTATGTTTAAATGGTGTGCATCTAACTGGCTGTGCTGTAAGGAAGCTGAATAAGGACACAGTAGCCACGTTTACATGCAGCCTGATAATCCATTAATAATCTGACTTAGTTTAATCGGAATAGTATACGTCCATGTAACCCTTCAATCTGAATAGACTAGTCTAATAGACTGATTGAGGCCAATTGGAATGCTATTTCTGTCCGATTGAACAAGCCGAGTAATCCTGTAAATAATCTGTTTAATAGAAGAATAATATCTGTGTAAACGCCTGTATGCGCATCATGGAGTAAGTTTAGACATAGCTGAGCAGACACTGGTCTGCAGAGGAGACAAAGTTTTAGCTCTAAGTGTTTCATGAAGTGATTCGGTTATAAAGTGGGTTATAAAATGATTGATCAGTGTTTTAGACACAAAAAATTGTGTATAAATTGGTTTCCATATAGATCTGAAGAAATAAACACACAGTTAATTAGATTTTCTTATGATGATGCAGATTTGTTGTGACAATAGCAATCACTGCTTCCTTTTTTTTTTCCTGTACAGGCTGTGCGTTTTACACGCAACACAAAGTGAGAATGCTCATTACGTTTTAAGCATTTTTCAGGCCGTTAGTTTGGGATAGAATGCGCAGATGGGGTTTCCAGCTGAATATTGCAGTTACTCCACCACGTTTGAAGAGCAAGGGGAACACTTGCTTAGGCACTTGTTGGGCTTCTGACTTTGTTCTCGTCGATCTAATTATATTACTTTGGCCCTGTGCATGAAGTAATTTGATACATTCTGTCACTCATTAGTTATTTGTGTATGAGGCAAAACATATATTGCAAAAGCGAGGTTTAAATTTTATCATGCAGCCCCACAATACACATCACTTCTTAGCAATTCAATAGTTACTTAACTCCTTGAACCTCAGAGTTACTACTGAGTTATTAATCTTAACCCTTTACTGCACACATTTAAAAAAATCTATTCACTTTGGTTGCATAAAATGGTCCTTAATAGATTTTGTTTTTTTTTTTAGACTTGATTATTAAATTTACAAAAACGTAAGTAGGTGTTATTTTGGAGTTATGGTGCCTTGAGGCAACGTTGTGTGAGAATGGTAAGCAATGATGAGCCGTTTCCCCTGAAGTGGTGAGACCTGGCTTGTGACTGGCTTAATCCATTCTACAACGGTGTTGCTTATAGGCAGCAAACTTATTTCTGCAAAATATCATAGCAAAAAAAATGTATACTGATACCCACTAGGAGATAGTATGACCAAATACATGCTTTTTATTGGCTTACTCAAACTCCTCCCTGACATCGTCTTTAAACATGTATGTTAATGTAAAGTGAGGAAAATGAGTTTGTTGCTCTGAAGCAACATTGAGCAATAGAGGGTTAAGACTTATTATTCAGTAACTGCAGTGAATTATTCTAAAACTGCTATCAAACTGATATGCAACTTACTTTAATATGTGCTCACATGAATCTTTTTTATTTATGTTTTATTATTTTACTAGTCCTTTAAAGAGAGTCTGAAAACTGCAGTGAAATCACAGCTGCTTCAGAGCCGTTTGACATTCTTTGAGGCCGTGGGCACGTTCAGGCAGGAAACGGAGTCAGCACAATTTCAAAACCGGTTCCTCAGTCTCTTCAGAGGCAGCCCCCACCTCTGCTTCAGTTCCCGCAAGACTGCCTACTTTCTCACACTTCCTCTGTCCTTGCTGTTGTGTGTAAAACAGTTAAATACTTTGTGAGTGTTTAGGCTAATTAGGGTCCACGTTGGGGCTGAAACAATTGGATTATATAGAAATGTTAACATGGATTTTATTGCTGACCTGTTATGCAAATGCGTACATGCTCTATAATGCGTTATAATGTTCGTTAAGATAAATGTGGACATTCCCAACAGCGTTAAAGGAAGTGTAGGGTGTGATTGCTTCCGGTCTTGCACAAAACCATAAAAGAACCCACAAACGGAGTTTCGAATGATTGACGCCAAGTAAAATGAACCAAAGAAGGCTAAGCTAGTTAGCTAGTTAGCTCAGTAAAAATAAGAAGTCATGTGAAAGGATTCAGTTGCAGCCACATTTAGCATGAAGTGCAGCTCGTTTGTGCATGGTGATTTACATAAGAGGTTCTGCAAAAATTCCTATCTACTCAATTGTCCACTTACTCCAGAGATAATGAATGAGCCAAGACCTATTCAGTGTTGAAATTTTGCTCCTTTGGTTTAAAATTGAATTGAATTGAATTAAAACGTTGCTAATAAACACTAGACGTCAGTAGTCGCCCAAATCAGTTCTGTAAATACATCTTCAAAACTTCACCCAAACCCACTCAAACCACATCCAGGTCTTCATTAAGATCGCACAGACCTGGTGATGTGGTTTAGGACACAGACCTGCTGGGAAGTTTTGTTTTTTATATGTCGCTGTAAGTCAGATGGTGAGCTAAACCACATCAGTGTGGAAATATCTGACACACACGCGTTCGTGATGAGTCATGATATTCTGAAATACGGACATCATGCTTGAAAACGTAACCGCTGTTAAAACTCCACCGTGATGGTGATTCAGCATTTCACCGCATTCACTGAGCTCTGAATTCAAGCTTTATAATAAAACACATTTGGTCGTTGTTTTATGGAAGTCAGGAGAGGCCCTGAGATTGTTCAAATTTCTGGATTATCTTGACATAATGAGTTAATTATCCTGTGATCTCAAGCTAACTTGAGGTAATGAGGATTATCTTGTGACCATGCTATCTTGAGATAACAAGTTAACTATCTAGTGACATCAAGGTAAGTTATCTTGAGATACTGAGATAATTATCTTGTGCCATCAAGGAAAGTTATCTTAAAATAACGAGTTAATTACCTTTGTGACCTTATTATAACAAAGTTGTTATTTTGAGAAGTTATCTTGTGGTCTCGAACAACTTCATTTTGAGGTCACAAGATAATCAACTCGTTATCTCAAGATAACAATCCGGTATAATATACCGATTAAAGCAACAGTTCATGGCCTCTCCAGACTTCTGGATGATATGGATGATAATCATAATCTTGCTGAGGACCAAGTTTTTTTATCACAATATATTTGATATTGCCCACTTCTAACGAAGCCAGGGCTACGGTTCGAATGGGTTGAGGGACGTTTTTGGGATGTATTAAAGTTTTGGTGACTACTGAGTTCTAGCGTTTGTTAGCTACATCAGCCCGTAGCTCCAGCACTAAAGAGACAAAACATATCTTGGCTGCCTGCAGAGTAAGTGGAGGATCTTTTTGCTGAGCCATTCCTTTAGAGATACAGAGTGGACCGCTGACCTTGTGAATTTAATGGCCCGTCTACCTGTAATGATCGGCATGATTAACTCGGTGTCAACGTGGGAAACGGAGAATGTAAGCTAGTGGTGACCAATTAACTCCGGCTGATTTGCGTGATTCTTACCGTCCCCGACTTGCTTTCATTCTTCATCCAGCAACATAAGCATTTTCACAATTACCATTAGCTGCTTTGCTGAAATCCACCCTCCCACCTTCCATCATCGTCTTTTCTCTCTCTTCTCCCTCCCTTCTTCTATTTCCCCTTTCACTGCAGATCATCCTTCATGTGCTTTTTTCCAGTTCTGTCTCTCTGCCTCTCGTCGCTGATGCTCATCCCTTCTTTTTGTGTGTCTGCGCTGTTCTCCCTCCCATCCCTTCCTCAGTCCTCTGCGTAGAGTGAAATAGCGCCTCTGCTTTTGTTTTGATTTGCCGTAAGGATTGTTTAGTTTGATTGAATGGATGTTTGTGTTTCAGAATTAACGTTTTGCTCTTTTTATGCTTTAACATTTACCGGTTTAGCTACACTTAAGCCAACTTGCAGTGCTTTGTGATGGTGTCAGAGAAATGCTGCTATTTCAGTGCAGTAGACTACGAGGTAATATGTGTCACACAGTGCATGTGTGTGGGAGGAGGAAGGTTTGTATGAGATCAGAGTTGGAGTGGAATGAATTATGTGGTAAGCGAATGAGTGAGTTAATGAAAGGATTTGAAGAGTTGAGTAATGAGGAATGGAAAGAATTAATAGAACTGACAATGTAAATAAAAAAATCGATGAAAATCCATTTGAAATTGACGTGAGGCCTGGTGAATTCTACATATTTACACTAGAGTAGTGTTTTAAAATGAAACCGAATGTAATGTTGATGTTTGATGGATGTCTGAGCAGTTATTGGCCCAGCTGATATACTTTCTGGAAGCTTTTTGCATCATTTTTTTTAATGCGCTTAAATGTTATATGGTACTCATTAAGCCATTACATATATACAGGGTGGGTCAGAAGTCACAAGGCATCGTTTTATTTTATTAATTTTTTATGTAGTCACAAGCCTCCACGACGCGGTGCTGAAGGGGGCGTTTGTTGTGGATCTCTCAGCATACACAGCTTGTTTGAGATGACCCCAGAGATAAAAGTCGAGAATAAAATAAAACCTGTCCTGTGACTTTTGACTCCCTGTGTGTGTGTGTGTGGAGCTGCTGTCCAAAGAAAACCTTGTCTCCAAAATGGTAACTTTACAGGAGAAGAAAAAAAACATACTCTTAATGTAAGTCAGTGGAACCAGACTTCTTTCCTAGTCATTTAGTGCCATCTCTTCTGGTCCATTCATCATGAAATTTGCACACAATGTGAAGAACGGGCATTGTCAGATTTTCAAAAACTGAAAAATGACAAAAATGGAAATGCAAGGTTTTCTTCTGACAGCAGCTAGAAGGAAAAAAAATGCTAATTATATAACACACACACACGTTAGTGTGTACAAATAAACGAATGTGTGAATCTACAGCGTTCTACAGTAGTAGTTTAAAGTGGCATGTAAGGGAAGAGCTGTTGTTTAGTGGATTAATGAATACCTGACATGAAAGTGAGTGCAGTGGAGCAAGGCAGTTCAAAGCAGTGACTAAAAGAGGGGTTAAGAATCTGCTGTGTGGGCTTCTGAATTGTACACTAGTGAGTCAAACTAGCCATGTGACAGCCCCCCAACCCCCCAGAAAAAAAAAAACCCTGAGGGAGAGTAAAGATTGAAGTCTTTGTGCACCACATTAAAGGAATAGTTCTGTGAAAAATCATGTTTTCCCCTCTTACCCCAGATGTAGTCAGTCAGCCAAGACATGTTTGTAGTTTGCCTCTTAAGTTTTGCTCTGACACTCGAGGCCAAAGCAGCTAAGAAGTATTTGAAGCTTTTGCCCCAGCGATGTTGGACGTGCTTAAGGTTTTTGGCACTGTGTGACGTTCTCATAAATATAAACATGAAAAAGTGTGGGTAAAATTGAGGCTTTGAAATGGCTGCTACTATTTAAATTTTTTTTTTATATATATGTAAAGCTGTGAGACACTATATTGCCAAAAGTATTCTCACCCATCCAAATCATTGAATTCAGGTGTTCCAATCACTTCCGTGGCCACAGGTGTATAAAGCCGAGCCCCTCGGCCTGCAGACTGCTTCTACAGACATTAGTGAAAGAATGGGTCGCTCTCAGGAGCTCAGTGAATTCCAGCGTGGTACCGTGATCGGACGCCACCTGTGCAACAAGTCCAGTCGTGAAATTTACTCACTACAAAATATTCCACAGTCAACTGTCAGTGGAATTATAACAAAGTGGAAGTGATTGGGAACGACAGCAACTCAGCCATGAAAGTGGTAGGCCATGTAAAATGATAGATGGCCCCTTAGTTCCAGTGAATGGAACTCTTAATGCTTCAACACCAAGAGATTTTGGACAATTTCATGCTCCCAACTTTGTGGGATCAGTCTGGGGACGGCCCCTTCCTGTTCCAACATGACTGCACCAGTGCACAAAGCAGGTCCATAAAGACACGGATGAGCAAGTTTGGTGTGGAAGAACTTGACTGACCTGCACAGAGTCCTGACCTCAACCTGATAGAACTCCTTTGCGATGAATTAGAGCGGAGACTATGAGCCAGGCCTTCTCGTCCAACATCAGTGTCTGACCTCACAAATGTGCTTCCGGAAGAACGGGCAAAAATTCCCATAAACACACTTCTAACCCTTGTGGAAAGCCTTGACAGAAGAGTTGAAGCTGTTATAGCTGCAAAGGGTGGGCCGACATCAAATTAAACCCTGAGGAGTAAGACTGTTCGTGTGTGTGTGAAAGCAGACGAGGAAATACTTTTGGCAGTATGGTGTATATTTGTATGTTTTTACTGACAACACAATGCTAAATGGTATACATTAGCTTCCATTCCAAGTTGGCTGTATTAGCCTTGTAGTTCCAGTGCAGAGCTGAAGAAGCAACTTTCAGACCTGTCTTGATTCATGGTGAAAAAGATTTTCACCAAACTTTTCATTTTATGCCCAATCCTTCAGGCTTGGGGTTTATTCCATCAAGACTAGTTGTAGATTTACAGGTGCGCATGGTAGCCTTGGAGATGGTTGTGAGATGCCTGGGTGAGGTGTCTGGGTGAATGTGTGATGGTACTTTTACAAAGGTGAACAAAATCACAAAGTGAGCCATATAAGACCAAAAGTTTGCGTGAAGATGATATTAAATAGAATGCCTGCATGTTTATGTGTGCAGTATGTGGAAAGCGCTACAAGAACCGGCCGGGACTGAGCTACCATTACGCCCACTCTCACTTAGCCGACGAGGAGGGAGAGGATAAAGAGGAGCCGGAGCTTCCGCCCCAGACTCCACCCCCGCCGGAGGAGCCTAAGAGTGAGTAGCTAAATATTATCAAGTTGATTTGCAAATTTGAAAGATACGAATATCGCTGCTATTGGAACAAAACCTCGTAGCTCCATTCATTCGTTTATTTATTTATTTATTTATTTATTTATTTCTCAGTTTTTGACTTAATGTTAAAATGCCTTTGGCCTTACATTGTGTGTAAATTTCATGATAAATGGACCAAAAGAAATGGGCCAAAACGACTTGGGGGGTGGGGGAGTCTGGTTCCATTGACTTACATTTTGGAGATACAAGGTTTTGTTCGGACAACAGCGATATAAGCACGACCTTATCACGGTGAAGCAACACATCATGCTGTGCTAATAAGCGTTCTTGGGCAAGACTCCCAATGCGACATTCACCTACATCTGTAACATAAAACTGAGTCGCTCTGGATAAGAGTGTCTGCCGAATGTGTCACATCTCTGCATCGCACTATCACTGTCTCACAATAACCACTGTGTTGTTGGTTTTGTGAGTTACGTTGAAAAGTAATTCAAATGCCAATAAAGCCGTTGTTACTGCTCTGATTTGCATTGTTGTGTTGGTTTAACATGAGACATTGAATATTCTTTGTTTGTTCATCAGCCCCGAAAAAGGGTCCAGACGGTTTGGCCCTGCCCAACAACTACTGTGATTTCTGTTTGGGAGATTCCAACATGAACCAGAAAACCGGCCAATCGGAAGAACTGGTGTCCTGCTCCGATTGCGGTCGCTCCGGTATGAAATACACATGTAGTTTCATGCAAAAGTTTGAGCAACCCCAGTCAAGTTTCACTTCGCTTCAAGATTTTCACTCTACAGGGAACAAACTTAAATATGGCATTTTCTGTAAATTTTTGTCTCAATTTCTATTTAATTGCTTAGTTTCACATATTGGGGGACAAAATAAACAGAATACAAAATGTGGCATAACTTTTACACAGATTATATTTTGTGATTTATTCCTTTTCTTCCCCCACAGTATATTTAATCAGCAAATAAATGGTAATTGTGCATTAAATTGTGCAGAAGGGTGTTCACTTACTACTTAGAAAATCAACTAAACTTGTATTTTGACCAGATACACCTAAACTTTTGCACATGACTGTTCACATCGAAATGTTTCACCCCAAAACTTCCATTAGGGCTACACATTGTTAGTTCTTATTGCAGAAGTTTGTAGTATGCAAACCTTCCAGCCCATCACTTTTTATTTTATTTTATTTTTTCTATTTTTTTTTTAATTTTTAAATAACCGTGTATTATGTGCATATTGACCAATCACAGCTCCATATGAGTATTTCTGTATCTGTTTAGATGAATGAAGGTGGTGCAACAAAAGCAAATTGTTTTGGTCAAAATGAATTAGAATGAATCTTTAGCCATGCTGTGTTACTGATTGACACTGACACTGTTTTGTTCCTGTTGTGCGGCGGCGTCGTAGTCATTGTCTACAATGTTCCTTATTTTTGACTTGCTCACTGTTGCTCTCTCACTTTGTTCCCCTCTCTTTCTTCTTTACCCTTCGTTCCCATTCTGCAGGTCATCCTTCTTGTCTGCAGTTCACCCCAGTGATGATGGCGGCAGTGAAAACGTACCGCTGGCAGTGCATCGAGTGCAAGTGCTGCAACATGTGCGGCACATCAGAGAACGATGTACGTTTGGTGCACTCGTACATGCACACCTCACATGCCATTGATGTAACATATTTCTCTGCTTGTGACTTTCATCTTTGACTTTAATGGTAAAGTGGTGCACTAAATGCTGTATTGTAAGTCCAGTGTGCACCACCACATTGAGCTATTCCACTCTGCGTCCACACAGTAGAGACTTTCACAACTGTCAAATATCTGTGTAAATGACGGGCAGACGTCTTCAGCAAACTCGCTCATTAAACCGTATAACACCACGTATCAGTTCTGGCCTTAATCCAGGTGTATTGTGGATCATGTAGTATTTTACACTCATCACATGGGCTTCTCCGCAGGACCAGCTGCTGTTCTGTGATGACTGCGACAGAGGATATCACATGTACTGCCTCAACCCACCCATGTCTGAGCCCCCTGAAGGTAATAATGTGCAGAATTATGTCGTGAGACATGGGGCTGCAAGATATGAGCATAAAATGCACTGTTTTGGACATCATGATGACCATATGATTCAATTATTATTAAGATGGTAATAAGCAATTCAGCTTTTTTCCTTCCCTCGCTGTCCACTTTTCACTGTTGTGCCAAAGTAGGCATTTTGATCCCGTGTCATTGTGTTCCTTAACTTTTTGTTTATCTCCGAAGCTTCTGTCGCAGTAACCGTGTGGTTGTGCAGCCTTAGCATCGCTTGCTATAATCACCTTGATTCATATTGCAGTGCAGTTTTGTTTGATAACAGTGAAAAGCTTGGGCTGTTATAAACTTGGTGTGTTCTCTAAAGCAGCTTTAGTCTTTTTAATCTTTTTATTCCTGTTTTTATTGACCGTTTAAAGTTTTAAAGGAGTTGTATGTAAAGTGTTGTATGTAAATGTCTGGTAAAAAGTGCAGTGCGCTCAAAACTAAATTTTTTTAGTTAAATTTGCTTTTTCATGTCCTGTCTTGCTAATATCCACTCCAAACATAAACCTTTTTGTTTTCTTTAGGTTTTCAAAATGCTGTTCTGACTTAAAACTTTAGCATTTCATTTAAATGCTATGGAAAAGTATATTATGTCAAGCTCTTTGCTTAGCGCTGATATTCAGTTATGTAAAGTGTGTATACGTATACATATGCACTGATAACGAGTCTATGTCTTTTGTTTGCTCTGCAGGAAGTTGGAGCTGTCATTTGTGTTTGGACCTGCTGAAAGAGAAGGCGTCCATATATCAGAACCAGAATGCTCCCCCGTCGTGATGGTCCCACTGGAAGCACTGACCCTCTGTTCTCGGTTCCCAGCTATTAAAGTGGCCACTCAGTGAGTGAAGGAAGGGAGTTGAACTAGAGGTGCTGGGGGCCCGAAAAAGGGAAGCATACTTAACCGAGCCCCGTACTTATGGAGAGAGGAAGGGATGAATGGAAAGAGAAAGAGGGAGCGAGGAAAAGGGTCCTTCCTCTCTCCAGTACTTTCCTCTCACCTCTTGGCAGGTTTGATCCCAATATGACTGTTACACAGTTCCAAGTTTCAGACTACCCACTGCTTTTTGTTTTCAACTATTAATCTCGAAACGATTATTAATAACTAATAAACACACAACTTGCGCTGTCAGACTAACAAGCAACTCTTCATAATTACTCTGTCGTCTAAGCACACCTTGGTTGAAGATTATGAGAATGTATGACTCTGTTTTTGAGTTCCCGCTCATAGTAGACCCTCCCACCACTCAGCCAGTCAACAATAAGCAAAGAAATAGCTTTGTATTCGCCAAACTCCACGCCAGCTTACACAACATATCCGGACTATTCTTCATAACAGTGTTGTGTTTCTAGCAGGCAGTAATAGTTGAAACCAATCAGCATGCCAATGCTTGTTCATAATAAGAGAAATGGTAGCGTGGTTTTTTTTTTTTTTTTTTTTTTTTTTTTTTTTGTATATTTATATATTTGTATAGCGTATAAAGGTGTGATGTATTTAAAACGTGGAATGATAAAAGTGGCTGGTTATTATTTTAGCGGTATTAAGGCTATTCCTTCATGCGAAGTCTTGCATCTTTCGCAAATGCCATGAACGCATGTGTGCTCCACCGCATTCAGTCGTTTTAAAAGTGACCTGTACTTTATAGTTGAAGGATTCATTGAGAAGTGGATGTGGACGGTAACGTTTTTGGAGTGAGCCTCCTTCATCGTTTTTTTTTTTTTTTTGTTTAACTAAGTCAAGAGGTCATTGTATCAAATCTCTGAATTAACTGACCGGATTCTATCTGGAAGGTTCGTTACACAGCCAGTCCTGCCACAGTCCTCAGCTAAAGGTATGGGCTTCTTAAAGGAATACTTTGGCCATTTTTTTATTCTCAACCTAATCTCCGTCTACTGAATCTGTAGCAAACCTTCAGTTATCACCGTCGATCATGTTTCACTGTATTTAATAAAATAACCAACTCATTGACTCGAAACATACTTATTAGAGGCCAGTGAGCAGATGCTGAAACACTCAGTTGGTTTTTTTTTTTTTTATTCTTTTATTTTTATTTTTTTACTCTGAAGCTTTTGTCCATGGCAATTAGTTAGATGCTTCAGCTGCAGCAGATACACACTACTGTGTGAAAGACAGAGACCCTTTAATTTAATTTAGAGTCAAAACACCTGCAAGTAGAAGTTCTTTCAGACAATAAGAGAACGTTCCAATGTTACAATAAGTGAAAAAACACTTTAAAACAGGAATTCAGAAAACTTAAAAGCTACAGTGAAAATGGGACCCTAAACGGCCGCCTGACGGACCTGGTAGATGCCATAACTGGACCTGTCAGATAAACAGCACTAAAAGATTTTATCTTTGAGAAAGAGGGAAAAAATCAAGCTGTTTCAGATCCGAAAACATCCACAGGTTTTTCTGTCCATCCTTCCGCTGTGAGAAGACGACTTGGCGCTGAAAGGATGTGTAGCTGTGAAGAATCCCTCACTGAGAAAAGGAGATGGACACATCAAACAAAGAAGCTTCTGGTGTTCTCAAAACAATGGACTGGACACCCCAGAGTCCAGCCCTCAACATCACTGAATGTATTTGGGATTTTGAGAAGCCGAAAATGCAACCAACTTATAAGACTGAACTTTGGGGGTGTGGAAAAATATCCCTGCAGATTTCTTTGAAGAGCTGAGAGGAAATCTTCCGAAAAGAATGGAAACTGGGAAAAAGGTGAAGACTGGACACGCCAAATACTGAAAGACGAGGTTCTGTATTTATTTTTTGAGGCTTAAATGTTTTCTGCCTTTTTTCTGATACGGATGATTAACTTGGCTGTTTTGACTGGATTCTCTCTCTGTCTTTCATGCAGTACTGTAGATCAGGTTCTGTGTTTCATGAATATCAAAGTGCTTAAGTATTCCTTTAAGGGTTCTAATCATTATAAAGGTTCCAAATTAGAGGTGTCTAGACTTGTTGAGTCTCTTTTTGTAGGTGCAGGGTTTTTAACATTTTGAAACAGCATTAAGATGTTCTAATTTATAAAGAAGACGTTGTTATAATTACTCGATAACAATCATTGAATGAATTGACTGTCTTTTGTCACCATTTTAGAGGTGTTTTAATGACCCCCTGCCGCTTAAAACCGTAAAACGACCCATTCGGTGTCGTACATTTTAATAAAGAGTTTTGAGTAGACCATTTACATACGATAAGTCAAACAGCTGCCGATCCATTTCCCACTGGGAGTTATATAGACCCTATATAAACTTCGTTTTTTTAAATTGAACCATTTGCTGACTTTGATAGATATTATATGTACTTTGTATGATTTGATTGACAGGTCAGTTGATGGAAATTGATTCTGAGGCAGTTCAGTCAGGCTGTAGCTGCAAACTTGCACCTAAAGGAAAAAAAAAACAAACAAGGTGGGATTTAAGTCTCAGGTTGTCTATTTAGACTCAATTATCCGTAGTGCTTTAGAGGTTGTTGAGTAATCGAAAACCTTCCCTAGTGTCAGCATATAGTAAAAATCCATACATATGCCGATCCTTGTTTCTACACTCATTGTCCAGTTTATCAGCTCCACTTACTGTATAGCTGCACTTTGTAGTTCTACAGTTACAGACTGTAGTCCATCAGTTTCTCTGATACTCTGTTACCCTGTTCTTCAGTGGGCAGGACCCCCATGGACCCTCACAGAGCAAGTACTATTTGGGTGATGGATCATTCTCAGCACTGCAGTAACACTGACGTGGTGGTGGTGTGTTAGTGTGTGTTGTGCTGGTACAAGTGGATCAGACACAGCAGTGTTACTGGAGTATTTAAACACTGTGTCCACTCACTGTCCACTCTATTAGACACTCCTGGTCAGTCCACCTTGTAGATGTAAAGTCAGAGACGAGAGCTCATCTGCTGCTGCACAGTTTTATCCACTCAGACCAGCACGTCAATGTTACTGCAGTGTTGAGAATGATCCGCCACCCAAATAGTACCTGCTCTGTGAGGGTCCATGGGGGTCCTGACCACTGAAGAACAGGGTAACAGAGTATCAGAGAAACAGATGGACTACAGTCTGTAACTGTAGAACTACAAAGTGCACCTATACAGTAAGTGGAGCTGATAAAATAGACAAGGAGTGTAGATACAAGGAGGTGGTCATGATGTTATGCCTGATCGGTGTGTATCCTCACTGTCAGAACAAAACTTCATATCTCAGAAGCAATAACTTTACAGGTCAAAGTAAAAGCATTGCTCACCTTTAACGCAAGTCAATGTAAGAAGGCTTTTTCCCCCCAGTTCGTTTTTGGGGCTTTTCTATTGGCCTAATAAAATTTACTCAAAGTAAACCCCATCTGGCATGATTTTAAATTCTGGAAAAAGAACAGAAATGGAAATATGTGGTTTTGTTCTGACAGCGACGATATACAAACCTAACTTACTTTTAAGGTTTTTTTTTTTTTCCTTTTTAAAAAAATTAAATAAATAAATAAAAATAGAAATTAATGTGATCCTTTAAGACTTTTGAGAGATTATTGCCTGTAAAATATACTTTTTATTTAATTCCCTCAGTTTTTTTTAGTGGTTTCCAATAATTAATTTTTTTTTATTTAGCTTTAGCTTACTATAAATTAATTTTGCTCAAGGATCAAATAATCTAATTAATTGTAATGTGGAATAATCAGTGGCTCAGGTGACACTGTGGCTACATTTGATCAGTCAGTATGAAAAATTGAATGAATTAATGGTGTCGCTCACCTTTTGATTCTGAAGTCCTGGATGACTGTTGAAAAGCCTTGCCGTGTTGTATGTAGTATGTCAGAAGTTTGTTCCAGTCCAGGGCTGATGTACTGAAAATTTCTCAGCCTTTAGAACGAACAGATCTGCGCATCTGAAATCCTCTGTGCTTAGATTCTGGTATTCTTTGACTAGACAGATACTTCATAATCTGACAGTACTTTGAGTACTTGCTTATAGCACCCGTCACTTTGACCGTATCCTAGTGTCATTTTACAATCATAACTGCGTAACCGTGTGCACGTTTACCTGCTATCACCACTTGTACACCTGCTTTTATGCTCGCCTCTTGTTGCACTCACATACTGGCACAGACACGCTTTTGGGAAAAGTTTTGTAGCTTAATTTAGCTCTGCGATTGTAATATCAGTAGCCAACTAACCATTATTAACAAGGTAAATAAAGGTAACTCAAGGTTTCTTTTTTCTTTTGTTTTCTTTTGTTTCTAGAAAAGTGGCCATTCAAATATTCCATTTTTGCATATTTTGTCGATTATGTTTGCTAGATTGTTGTTAAGACATTTTTAGGGGTTTACTTTGATTCATGGTGGAATGTTTTGCTTTATGGTACAAGTTCTGATTATTTTTTTTATTTTTATCCCCCCCCCCCCCCCCCCCCCTCCCCAGGAAAATAAAACAATTTGGCACGGAGTATTTTATGTTTATACTGTATGCATTTCACTGTGTCTCTGTCATGCATACCTTTAAGGCTGAGACAGGCTATATGTTTATATGTCTCTAGGTTCTTTATCAAAGGTAGTACACAGCTGTTAATGCCAGATGTTATTTTCTTTAACACTTTAAGCAGATCTGGGTTCTCCATATATGAAGCATAGTCATGTGCAAAAGTTAGAGCACCCCTAGTCAAACGACATGTTTTGTAGGTTTTCTAAATGAAAATGGATTAACACGCTGTCTACTGCAGCGGTTCCCAACCTGGTCCTCGGGGCCCCCCGGTGGGGATCGCTGCACTCCTGCCATTTGCAAATGTGCGATTGCAGTGCGTGAAACACCAGTTTGTAACGTGGGTTGTCTTGGACCCCTTCCCCAAGCGGATGAGTCTGATGTTTGTTGAAAGAGGATTTGAACAGAACTCAGTCAAAACTCGGTGAAGGAGGTTTCTGTTAAAAAAAACAACAAAAAAAAACATACGCCATAACTTTTGCATTGGCCACATTTTTTCCCCCAAATAAAGAGCAAAATAATAAAGCAAATAAGTAGTAATTGTGTATTTAAATGTGCAGAAATGTTCTCTGTAGAGGGTTTATTAAAAATCAATCATATCATTTGAGGTGTCCAAGCATTCGCATGCGGTTGTAGATCTCTGCTAATTCTTGTTCATAATAACATGGAAAGCAAACACTGAAAATCCTTGATTGGGGTCTGTCTCACGATGTTGGATCACTTCTTACTGGGCTACATCACCCATCACCATAGCAACATAGGCTGCACTCCTAACCTGTTCCGTGGCTGACCTTCTGACCAATCAGGAACAGTGTTGTGATGACTTTTTTTTTCTTCTTTGTGTTGTTTGTGGTGCGAGTGACAAGAAAAGTACACTTCACACTACATAGATTTCAAGAAGATAAATCAGTCAATACTCAAGTAAGCTCTAACACGGTGTCAGTAGTGACTGTTGCTTTTTTACTGTTATAAGGGCTTTGCTTTGTACATGTAAGCATAGCATAATTTTCTTCGGAAGCTCAGCATCTCATGTTTCAAATTTTTGGCCGTTTTTCAAACGTCACACTTTCCCACACATCTAAACCTTAACCACAGTTGCATTCGTTAAGTTTTGTGAAGCCAAAATTAAGTTGAACATGAGTTGTGAAACAGACATCAAAACTCCTAAATTTGTTATTGACGTGAACCTCATAGGCTCACAAAATATTTGGTTAATCTATTTTGGTCACTGCTGTTAGAAAGCAAACATGGTTTTAGAGACATTTTAGTATCGTAATTCTCCGTGGACTTCATGCCAAGGAAGGAGCTGAAAAGCAGCCCAAGTAATACGACTGATGGAAAGAATCTACTCAGTGGAATAACGTCCTGACAAAGGGCCGTGTATAGGAAACTGTGTAGTGGCTGCAGAACGTCTGTTATTATAGTCATCATCTTTTTCTGTCTCGGTAGATGACAAAGTTTAAAACGGCACACGACTGCTACTTACTCAAACAGCAAACTTGTAGGCAAGACCCAAGTTGGCTAAAGACCCCAAAACAGAACATAGCAGCGCTTCAATAAACACACCCAAAGTATTCCAATGTTCCACGTTATTTATAGCTGGCAAGAGGTCAAAACAAGAGAGGCTCTTCACAGTGCACTGGCATCTTATGTTCAGGCTGGAGATTATTGTAATACAAACCGTTGGGAATCATTTTACAGGCATGGATTAAGCAAATTTATACAGAAAGAAAAAAATATCCACTCAGTTTTTAGCCCTTTCTTTTGAATGAACTTGTTTGAACCCCCACTGGGTTTCAGAACCTTCTCCATGGAGTTCTTATATCCAGTATTGCATAACCGACAGTTTGTTAGACGGTGCTGCATGTCTTTTTCTGCCTCGTAGAGGCATGGCGGCTGTGATTACCTGTTTCCCACATTTTGGCATCCCTTCTGCGGCAAAGGAGCAGTGTTTTAAAGGTAGCTCGGAACGAGTCGTTGCACAGAGCGTAGCACATGGGATTGACTGTGCTGTTGACGTAGCACAACCAGTATCCCAGTTGCCACAACTTTGCAGGGACGCAATGCGAAAGAGAAGCCAAGACCATGATGTTGTAGGGCGTCCATGTCAAGATGAAAGCCAACAGGATGGCGCTAAGCGTCCGTGCTGCTTTCTTTTCCCGAATGATCATGTTTATTCGCCTTTTGGTCTTGGGCTGCTTGTGGTCCAGCATTCTGGGTTTCTTCAGAGGAGGTTGACTGAAGGGTTGCACGGCAAGGGCTGGAATTTCTTGCTGGTACTCTGATCTACCTTGCAGGTCCTTCAACTTGATAACTGCAGGGTTTGATGCAGATGGCACCGTTCCTTTAAGATCTTGCTCCTGCTCTTCCTCAGTTGATGAAGAGGTTGGGGCGTCGTCCTCATCATCGATGTTCCAACTGCTGCTACTGCAAGCCTCCTTATAATTCTTGTTTTCTCCTGGTGGTGGCAACATGGATGCATTTGCTGTTACCAGAGGAAGCTGCTTTTGTCTCCCAGGAAAGCACCCCACCGATGGTTTCCTGGTGACCCCTGGGCATTTTCCCGAATTTCTCTCCATGGAGCTGTTGAGACTGCTTTGTGTGCTGTTCTGGTAGGTGGACCGCTTGTCTCCCTTAATGGAGTTACCCGCGCTACTGCTAACGGATCCCACAAACTTAGCAAGTCCTTTTGCTCTATTCTCAATCTCCCAATAAATCCGCCAGTATAGAATGATCATGATGCTAACAGGAAGGTAGAAAGCAGCGATGGCTGTGCCAAAAGTCGGGAGGGGCTGCTTCAGGAAGGGAATAGAGCAGTCCTTGGGCTCGTCCAGTGGTCTCTCGGGTACATGGGGCCAAGACAAGATGGCAGGTGCCCACAGTACAAATGACACCGCCCATGCCAATGTAATCAACATTGCCGCTCTTTTAGGTGTTCGTTTTACTCGATATGTCAAAGGCCGTGTTACAGAAAAGTACCGGTCAAAGCTAATGACCAGAAGGTTCATGACGGATGCATTACTAGCTACGTAGTCGAGCGCTAGCCACAGATCACATGCTCTGGGTCCCAACATCCACTGACCCTTTATGATGTAAGCTGTGTAGAGGTTCATTGACACTGTGCCTAAGATCAAGTCAGCCACTGCCAGACTTAACAGATAGTAGTTGCTGATGGTTCTTAGTTGGCTGTTGACCCGGAAGGAGATGACCACCAAGAGGTTTCCTACGATGGTAATAAAGGAGAGTGGACCCGTCACGAGCACAATCAAAACCACCTCCCAAACCTGATGGCCGCCCAGTGGATCCGCAGTCTTGTTGGATGTCTGAGGTTCGCAGGTGGTGTTCATGTTGCCAACCAAGACGCAACATGAAGTCCTTGAAGGGAACGCTCATTATTCAGGAGTACTGAAGGGCTTAGTGATGCAGGTCCTTAGCATCACCACCTTCCTGGTATGAATTCTTCTCCCATTCTTCTGACAAAAGAAACAAATGGGACAGGTAAGTTTTGGCTGAAACAGTGTTTCTCCATATTAAATGGTTTTTTTTTTGTTTCTAAGTAAAGACCACATAGAGAACACACTTCTGTGGAGGTCTTTATATGATTGTATTAAAAACTGAAAAATAAAAAAAATTTGCAGAAGAGTGCAATATTTAATTTTGATCTCTGATAGTATAACTTATTTAGATAACTTGTTTATTTAAAATCAACAAACCAGAAACATGTCATTTGACTAGTGGGTGGTGGGGAAAAAATGATATAATCAGTGAGGTTGGAATAAAATAGACAGCATAGAAAATTGCCTTCAGATGACCCCAAAGATAAAAGTCTAAGGGGGTCAGATCGGGAGACCTTGGGGGCCATTCAACTGGCCCACGACGACTAATCTACTTTGGAAGCTGGCACATTCACCCGAGTTTTTCCAGCAAGATGGTGCACCACCACATTATGGGTGTCAGGTCCGAGCATTCCTATATGAGCAGTTTCCTGGAAAGTGGATTGGTTGTCATGGGCCAGTTGAATGGCCCCCAAGGTCTCCCGATCTGACCCCTTTGAACGCATTTTATAAGTGGTCAGAAACTTGTAAATAACTAATGAAAGAATACAGTTACGTTAAAACCAAGCACAGCATTGTTTTTCTTGTGAAACTCTCAGTAAGTTTGATGCGTCACACGACCCTCTTCCCATGGAAAAAAACTTGAAAAGTTTTCCCCCCTCCCATAAACTAATGTGCCACAAACAGGAAGTTAATATCACCAACCATTCCCATTTTATTTGGGTGTATCCATATAAATGGCCCACCCTGTGTGTGTGTGTGTGTGAATATATGCAATAGATATAGATAGATACACACACACGCAGAGACAAAAAGTTAGGAATATTTGGCTTTCGGGTGAAATTTATGGAAAACATAAGTTCACGCTACAGTGATATTATATCATGAAAGTAGGGCATTTAAGTAGAAGCATCCAATAGTGATTTCCTCATCTCAAACAATTCACTGAAACAAAAGCCAGTGACAGTGGTAATGTTACCCCAACAAAAAATGTCAGTGTCTCAATAACTTGTCATGTGCCCTTGAGCATAAATTACAGCCTGACAACGAAGTCTCATGCTGTTCACAAGTCAACTCCTTGTCTGCTGAGGCATGGCATTCTGCTCTTCTTGAAGGGCGACCCTCAGGTCACTGAGGTTCTGGGGTACAGAGTTACGAGCCTCTAGACGGCGACTCCACTGATCCCATAGGTTTTCTATCTGCTAGGAAGTGAAATGATTGACTTCCAATATTTTGGAAATATTCTTAGCCCCCTTCCCAAACTCATAGTCTCTCAGCTTTTTCTAAAGACCTCAGAGAGCTCTTTTGATCTAGGCTTGATGATGCACCACACCAATAACAAAGACAAGTTCCTCCAAACTGTTCTCTACTGTACTCATACTCAAGTAGAGGCACCCAAGACACATTTTCAAAATCTATTTATTTGTGTAGTTTGTGTTTGTTTGCTGAGAAAAGTGTTAATATTTGAATAAACAAAATGTGTAGAATATTAATTAATAATGATTATGTATATATCTGATTATTTTTATTATATATCATATAAATTAGGGGTTAGGTGCCTTGCTCAAGGGCACTTCAGTCATGGACTGTCAGCCAGGGGGTTCAAACCGGAACATTCCGGTCATAAGGCTGGTTCCCTAACCTTCAGCCTGCGACTGCTCCCTATAAATTCAAATTTAAATTAATAAATAATAAATAGTGATTTTCTTGATGTTAGTGTGTTTGTTTAACCATTTCCAAACGTCTCCCTGAGGAAGCCCAGTATTTAACTAATGTAGTTAAAAAGCAGCTCCTGGTTTGACCAATCAGTGCTTCAGTAAATTGAGCTCAAGATGTAATTGATTATATTAACAAGTCTCTGCGGTGGCTGTGAAGGTGTCAAGGAAGAATATGGACCCAAGAAATTCTTGTTACTTTTTTATTGATTTTATGTTTATTTGAATTATGAATATGACTTTATTCTAATGTATATTGTGATAAACTCACTGCTGAAGTAAACTTTAAAAATTTGCTTAGATGCCTAAAACTTTCGCACAGTATTGTGTATATATGTATGTATGTAGGTGTACTTACTCTTTCCACATAAGAAAATTACATTACTGTTCTGTTCAATTATACAAAGGATGACTATGTTAATTTTATCATTTGCTAAATGATATATATACACACAAATATACACACTAGTCCACTTAACTGCTTGGCATTGACGCTTTAAGCTTGATGTCAACTAGTTGCTGATCAGGTGACAGCATGGTCGCCTTGGGAAAGATGACAGGTGATGGGCCTGATGATTTTGGGGTCTCTATGTCTGGTTCCCTGAATACTAGCAATGTGATCAAGGGCTTGTTGGAAAGGCTAAGGCATTCTCTACTGGCTTGGCTTTGTTGGCTTGTTTGTTTCTCTGCTGATCTACAGTACTTTAAAGATCAGTTATCATTATCTCTGGTTTCCCAAAGTAAAAAGTCTTGTCTCATTGGAAAGTGGGCATAACACCCTTTAATCCTGTAAATTTTGAAGTTGGTTCTTCTTATTTTTGCAAATTTAAGGCACTCTAAATTTCTCTGGTTCTCCAGAGCTCTGCAGCATCATGGCAAGGCCACCAAGAGTGTGCCTTGGATCAAATACAAATTTGCAAGATTCCAGGGTCTGTATCTCCAATAGTGGTTGGTATAGTGTAGTGGTTAACACCTTTGCCTTCTATACTGTAGATTGGGGTTCAGTCCCATACCAGGGCAAGCACCCTACACTATACCAATAAAAGTCCTTGGGCAAGACTCCTAACACCACCTTGTCCTACCTGTGTAAAATGATCAAGTTGTAAGTCACTCTGAATAAGAGCGTCTGCCAAAAAATATAAAATATATCCGGTTTCCTGAAAGCTAGCAATGTCATTCAATCGCCAGATCTGTTACGTCAGCCAAAAGATGAAAAGTTGGCCTTTTAAAGTTGCAACAAGCAAACTTGCTTCTCTTGCTTTATTCATGATGTTATCAGGGACTAATTGACATTGAATCAACTTTCATCACCTGTTGATTTTAAAAAGCCTAAAGCTTTGCAACTCCTAATACACCACACACACACCGATGAGCCAACATTATGACCACCTGCCTATTGTGCTGTTGTTCCTCCACTTGCCACTAAACCAACTCTGATTCGCTGAGGCATGGACTCTATAAGACATCAGAAGGTGCCTGGCACCAAGACGTAAGAGGCAGATCCTATATCATAACATATAACATATAACATAATATATATAACATAACATGCATGAGGCATTATATTGCTGATGGAGGCCACTGCCATTGGAGAATCCCTTTGCCTTTACCATTTCTTGATATGCACTGTGCACTACTCCCTGATATGCACATGATAAAATAATGTCCACATGGGTGCCTGGGCAGAGGGCTTCTGAGCAAAACAGTACCTAGACACTCCCTCCACTTCTGTTCTTCCTAAATTGCATCCTGGTGCCATCACCTCCCTGGGTAATCAGTGCACATGTACGCAACCATTCAGAAGGTGGCCTTCTTCCAATGCTCGCGTGCCCATTGTAGGCACATTTGGCAGTGGACAGGGATTAGCATGGGCACTCTGACCAGTCTGTGACTATGCAAACCCATATGCAGCTGGGTGTGATGCACGTTAACCATCATGGACCACTGTTGGTGGTTATCCACCACTGCAGACCAGGAACACCCCACAAGCTTTGATGTTTCAGAGACAGTTGTCTGTCCATAATGATTTGACCCTTGTCAAAGTCATTCAGGTCTTCACACCTGCCCATTTCTTACACATCCAACGTGTCCATGATGAGAACCAACTGTTTGCTTGCTGTCTAACATATCCCAGACCTTCATTCAGTCAACCCATAAAAAGTCTACACTAGCAGCAGATTTAATTGTGGCACAGTTAATCTGCAGCAAATCTTCTTGTTTTACTTGTCCATAAACAAATGAGCTGAAGCTTGTGGTGCTTGAAAAAGTCTGACGTAGTAACAGGTTTTTCCGATGGATACTAACATTGACATGTTCGCTTGCCCGCTGTAAAGCCTTTGGCACCCAATAAAGCCAACCTGTGTTATCTGTTGCTCACTACCTAACTCTCTCAACGAGAGGTACAGATGAGTGCCCTTTCCACTATTTTCTGCCTGCCGTTTTTTAACATCTCCCAAATGAGTTTGGAGAAGCTCATTAAGTATATGAAGCGTCGCCCGTTTACCCTCTCTGTTTGATGTACTGGATCCCTGTTGACTCAGACAGAGCCAGACACGTGTATTTACCTGACGACATTTGCTTTGAGATAAGTTGCTTTTTAATAACTGTGCACATTTGTGGGAAACCAGCTTCATGGTGCCGGTGACGTCTATTCGGCCACGTACAGTGGAGGTACATTACAGACAGCTGTGTTTTTTCGTGTATCCATGTGTGGTGGAAAAAATAAAAAGATTACATCAGTGCACTGGCTCAGTTCACAAAAACGCATTAATCTCAGCTCTACAGTGTGAAACTGGGTAGAACCTGACAAATCCGACCACAAGAAACAGGCCTCTGCTTCTGTGATCAGTACAGAGGTGTGCAAAGTGACCTGAACTGGTTGAGTTAATCCAGCCTAAGTTTATGTAGCAGAAATGGAGTGTCTGGAGAGATATTCCATGATGGTAATTTGTCTTCTTTCGTCACAACAGTGGTAGAGCTAGTACCATTCTAAACATTTTCAAATGGACACAGGCTTTTGCTTTTGGATTAGCATGTTTTTTTCTGTTTTAAGCAAAGCAGTTCTGTTCTAGATACTGTAACCAAACAGTTGAGATTAAATTGTCTTGACAGGCAACTTGGTGGTCTTTTAATTTTTATTCTATAACTTTTTCTATGTTACAGAATTTGCAAATCCACTACACTCTTTAAAAAAAGATACACTCAAAGAACACTTTGCCTGATTAAAGGGTTCTTCAAATTGATGGAGAATGGGAGAATGTGCTATAGATCATTCTATCTAAAGGTTCCACATAGCACCAAAAACGGTTCTTCTGTTCTGCAGAACCCTTTCTTGGTGCTATATAGAACCCTTTAAAAAACACAAACCATCTACAGCATATTCTCTATCAAGACGTACCCTTTTAGGATGCAAAGAACCCTTTAATCATGAAGGATTCTTTGACTGTACATGGTTCTGTTCTTTTCTAAAGAATCCTTAAAGAACCATCTCTTTTAGTGTACACTCCACACCTTCTACACTCTTAAAAGTAAAGCTTACTAAATGGTTCTTGGCTTGAATGTGTAGTTTTAACATGAAAAAATGTTCTTAATACTTCTTTACAATTCTCACATTCCTTAAAAAGGCAAGCAATCAAAGGTTAAGGGTAGCTTAAAAGTGGTTCTTCTATGGTGTTGCTCCCAAGAACCCTTTTTGGTTCCATTTGGCACCTTTATATTTGAGAATGTAGCTACCTCAATCTAGAACCACCAAACTCTGCCCATAGACCCAATATACAGTTTTGTGCAAAAGTCACTCTTCATTTATTTAATTTCCACTCAAAGCAGTCATTAAGTACAAGTTATTCTTCTTTAGAAAACATTCCTGAGCAGATTAGATGAGTACACTTGCATAAGGAAGGAGAACGTCAAAGTAAAAGAACTGGAAAAGTGAGAGATCAAAAAATGGGACTCCTATCAACCACCTGCAAAGCCTGGTAGACCACCAAAAATGTCCCCGTCAGATAAGCAGCACTTAGAGCTTTCATCTTGGAGAGAGAGGAGAAAATCAAGGTCCACTCTTGATTCAGATATGGACACATCCTCAGCCGTCCTTCACTGTGACAATTCGGCGCTGTGAAAGCATGTGTAGCTGTCGAGAAGCCGCACTGAGACAAGGAAATGTACAGAACAGAAGCTGCTGTCCTGACCACCCCAGAGTCCAGACATAAACACCACTGAATGTGTTTGGGATTATTGAATTGTGAGAAGCAGAAAATGCAGTCAACTTCTAAGACTGAACTTCAGAGGTGTGGAACAAATATTCCTGCAGAGTTCTTTGAAATGATGCTGTAATGTAAGGTTGGACACACAGAATACTGATGTGTTGTGTTGTGATGTGTTCTGCTTTTTCCAGTCATTGAAAAATGAATTACTTGTACTTAATGGCCATTTTGGAATTTAAGTAACTGAAGTGTGATCTGAGTTTTGTACAGTACTGTATATTTAGTACACATACACGTGTGTGTGTGTGTGTGTGTATGTATATATATATATATATATATATATATATATATATATATATATATATATATATATATATATATATATATGTATATATTTTTTTTCAAAAAGGGTTCTTTGAGTGTTCATGGTTCTGTGTAGATCCATTTTCTTTATTAAAGAACCCTTGAAGACCCTTTTTAAGAGTGAGTAGTAAGTTGAGTCACGTCACTGAGTTATAAACATCATTAACATCCCAGCTGTAAAGTTTGAGAAGCCAAACTTGGTATGACACCAAACTAAACTCTGTCCAAGACTGTGCTACTATTTATAATGATGACTGATGACTGACTTACTTTTCTCTCAACTTTCCCGTCCTTCAGAACTACTTCTTATAAACACATAAAACTAGTGCCAGCAAGCTGCCTTTGAGTCTTTATACTGTTAGTACACAGTATGTATTTTATAGTGTCTAGTTTCTTCTAGTATATTTATACTATAGAATATTTGTAGAATATTCAGGTTCGTATATATTCTGGTTCGTTTACCACTTCAGTTTACTTTTTGATGCGTTTTAATGATCATATTCAAATTCTGCACATTATATGAAAATGGAAAATAAAATGGAGTAATAAACCTTCGCTGTAGAAACGTACCTCTTTGGAAGCGTATCATGAAGCTGTAGTCCTTTTGGGAATATGTAAGATATCCTTGTCCATCATGTATCCATATATTTCAGCTAATGGATTTAGCTGATGGAAATCCTGATGGAATTAATGCCCCCACTGTGCATCTTCTGCTTTCTATAAAACTTGTACCTGTTAACGGTTGTTGCCACATATGTCCACCATCAGAAATGTTTCAGTATGACGCCGTCAGTA
This sequence comes from Pygocentrus nattereri, assembly GCF_015220715.1. Classification (NCBI taxonomy): domain Eukaryota; kingdom Metazoa; phylum Chordata; class Actinopteri; order Characiformes; family Serrasalmidae; genus Pygocentrus; species Pygocentrus nattereri. Next base: position 28,652,687 of record NC_051233.1, read on the forward strand.
GGTCCTGTTATCTGGAGGAATTAAAAATCAAATGAAACCTGTCACTTGCCGACACATGTTGCTCCTCTCACACCAGCAGTGCTCTGTACTGAGACAGCGGAGGACAGAGGTGCCTGTCATAAGACGGGTAAATAACAGTGTTTAAACCCAGAGCGCTGGTGATGAGGTACAGACGCTCAGCGTATCCCTCCGCGCACTCGAGCATGGCCACAAACAGAAAAGTGTGAGTGATCGGGTTCCTCCCTCAAAGGTGGAAAGACACCAAATTGTGCCCAGACATGAAAATGATAGTCTGAAGTTGACCAATAGACACATACTCCTCGTTTCTAAGCTCATTGTCCATTTCATCAGCTCCACTTACTCTATAGGTGCGCTTTGTAGTTCTACAATTACAGACTGTAGTCCATCTGTTTCTCTGATACTTTGTTAGCCCCCTTTTACCCTGTTCTTCAGTGGGTAGGACCCTCAAAGAGCAGGTACTATTTGGGTGGTAGATCATTCTCAGCACTGCAGTAACAATGACGTGGATGTGTGTTAGTGTAGTGTTGTAGCGCTGGCCTGAGTGGATCAGGCACAGCAGTGCTGCAGGAAACCATATATAAACAGGATCCAGAAATGCTGCCACCTTCTCTGGGCCTGAGCTCATTAGAAAAGTGTCCTGTGGTCCGATGAAGCGACATTTGAAATCTGTTTTGGAAATCATGGACATTGCATCCTCTGGGCTAAAGACCACTCAGCATTTTATCAGTACACAGTTCAAAATCCAGTAATCATGATTGTATAGGGGTGCATTAGTGCACATGGTATGGAGCACATGCACAGTGCACATCTGTGAAGGCACCATTAACACTGAACGATATATACAAGTTTTGCCAACCTATGCTGCCTTCCAGACGATGTCCTTTTCAGGGAAATTGATTATTTCAGCAAGACCATGTCAAACCACATTCTGCCCATATTACAACAGCATGGCTCTGTTGTGAAAGAGTCCAGGTGCTGAAATGTTCTGCCTGCAGTCCAGACCTGTTACCACTGAAAACATTTGGCGCATTGTGAAATGAAAAATACAATAAATAAGCCCTGGAACTGTTGAGTAGCTGAAATCTTATATCAAACAATAATGGGGAAACATTTCACTTTCAAAACTACAGCAAACAGTTTTATTTTTTTCCTTTAAAAATATGTTTTACATGATTTGTGTGTCATTTGCATCCTGCTTTTATTTACATTCTGCACAGCCACCCAACTTTTTTGGAAATGGAGTTGTATTTGAACAGTCAACACTCGCACAGTCCAACTCGTAATTCCATCTCGGAATAGTCAAAGTTTCTCCAAAGTGCTGTTTTCCCAGAGCTGCTGTCATGTGACATCAACCTACACACTTAAAGATGGTTATTCAAGGGTTCTTTAGTAAAGTCTTGACATTGTAACAATAGCAGAACCCTTTTTGGTGCTATATAGTACACTTTTCAGAAAGGTTCTATACAGAAACATCTACAGCACTCTGCAATCTGAAAAACCCTTTAATCATGCAAAGTGTCCTTTGAGTGTTCATGTTTCTATATAGAACCATTTTCTTTGCTAAAGAACCTTTGAGGAACCATCATTTTTAAAGGCTTGAACAAGAATGTGTCAATGTGTTGTAAACAGACTTTTACGCTGATGTTTGTGTAAAACGTGCTCTTCATGTTTGATATAGTTGAATGCAGATGGTTTCTTGGGTAATTATGTGGTTACGTCATCTTTTTTTTTAATTGGGTGCTTTCATGTCATTATCGGCACTATATTAACATTGAATTGCCATAGCAACAACTTTTAAAATAATTTAGCACTAAACAAACATCTCTAACTCTGGTCTAAAAGCTTTTTAAAAGCTTTTTATATGGCTACAGTAGGCAAATGTGTTGTAGATTACTGAGTGTCCATTTTTCCCCCCAGCCATCAGGTGTGATGTAGGAGGCCCCCCTAGGTCAATTCAATATATTACTTCGTGTATATATATCCAATATATATATTCATATACATATACATACATATATATATATATATACAATCAGGCATAACATCATGACCACATTGTCCATTTTATCAGCTCCACTTACTGTATAGCTGCACTTTGTAGTTCTACAGTTACAGAGTAGTCCATCTGTTTCTCTGATACTTTGTTAGCCCCCTTTTACCCTGTTCTTCAGTGGTCAGGACCCCATGGACCCTCACAGAGCAGATACTATTTGGGTGGTGGATCATTCTTAGCATGTTGTGCTGGTACGAGTGGATCAGACACAACACTGTCCACTCTATTAGACACTCCTACCTTGTCAGTCCACCTTGTAAATGTAAAGTCAGACACGGTAGCTCATCTGCTGCTGCACAGTTTGTGTTGGTCATCCTCTAGTCCTTTATCAGTGGTCACAGGACGCTGCCCACAGGACGCTGCCCGCATGACGCTGCCCACAGGACGCTGTTGGCTGGATATTTTTGGTTGATGGACTATTCTCAGTCCAGCAGAGACACTGAGGTGTTTAAAAACTTCAGCAGCACTGCTGTGTCTGATCCACTCAGACCAGCACGTCAGTCTTACTGCAGTGCTGAGAATGATCCACCGCCCAAACAGAACCTGCTCTGTGAGGGTCCATGGGGGTCCTGACCACTGAAGAACAGGGTAAAAAGGGGCTAACAAAGTATCAGAGAAACAGATGGACTACAGTCTGTAACTGTAGAACTACAAAGTGCAGCTATACAGTAAGTAGAGCTGATAAAATGGTCAGTGAAGTGTAGAAAAATGTAGGAACATGTAAGTGGACGTAATATAAAAATATATATAAAAAGCCTTTCACTATTTTTTTTGTTAAAAGTGCTTAATGTTAAAAACAAAACTACGCGGTGGTATAAAATATGTTTATTGGGTGAAGACTTCATTTTGATGAGTGCACTGTGGCTATGTACTGTATAACAAGAGGAAAGCTGAAACTGCTGGAGCTTCAGAGTGCCTGGATTTCTTCTTCAGAGCTCTGCCTTCAGACAGTGACAGTTTGTTCAGTCTCACTTCTAGGAAAGATCCATAACTAAGAATCAGACTCTTCTCTTAGTGCTTTGAGTTTTCCAACCATTTGAAAACCTTCTGGAATGACAGATATTCAGACGTCTGGAGTTCTATAACTGCACTACCACAAGTTTTTCACATCTTTGTGTGGTTGATGTTTTATGGCTGTTCTACCCGCTGCTCTTTAATCTCGGATCATCTAGAATCTTGTTTGGTCTTCGTCCAGTGACGTCCAATCATAGCTAATTTCCTTTAGTGCTGTGTTGTCCTATGTATTGATGATTAGTATAAAAGCTTTTGGAGTATTTGCTTGGCAAACAATAGCTAGCCACCTGGGATGTACCTGCTGTGGCTCGTAAAGGTGTTATAAAGTCTCACCTGTCTTTTTATATCACTGTAACAGTCTTAAAACGGGTGATTGAGGAGAGTTTTATTGCACTGTCTGTTTTAATTTCCTCAGCTTGCTAACTACTGTGTTACAGCGCTTGAGGAATACACGAAAACAGCACAGGAGAGCGGAGTTCAGTTTCACCATGTGGTGTTTTTATCAGATAAGATCCTGAAGACCCTGAAATTGAAGATGCTCTCATACATTTGCTAGTTCTCAGGAAAGTAAGTACAGTCTACTATTTGCTCACTTTAAAGAGGAATTTCATACATTATATATAATCCCGCCCTGCGATGGACTGACGACCTGTCCAGGGCTCCAGCACCCCCCCGCCACCCTGACGGAGAAGCGGCTTAGAGAATGGATGGATGGATGGATGGATGGATATATAATCCCTAATGTTAACTCTATAGGAAAAAGGGAAAAAAACTTTCTTAACTTTGAATCAAAATTAATAGAACTCAATTTTTCATTTTGACAGATTGTAGAGGTTAGCTGGTATTTTCAAATTTTGTTCAAAATAGTTCCACCAGCAGCGTTTTATGTATAAACAATTAGTCACCTTGCATGTTTGAGGTGCTAGTATCTTCAGACTCCTGCCAAGAATGATTGGGCTATAAATACCTGCAGCGTGATTCATAGATTGAGAAAAGGTGGCACATTGCAGTGAATGTCTCTTTCGATGTGTGGAAAATGGAAAATAGGTTGCAAAGCAGATTAATCATTGGCAAAAAGGAGTGATTGCATTTGGGTGAGCCAGAGACCACAGAGTGAAGGAAGTAGTGCATGGACATACGACATATGGACTACCAGCCGTGGCAAAAAACCCAGTCTACAGGAAATTCTCATCAGAATTGTGACCAAAAGACAAAACTGATGGACAGGGCCTGCCGGCGTGTTTTTGCGGCCTGTAAATAAAAATCACTTAACTTTTAGGCAAGAACTACCTCTAGAGGTCAGCACAACTTCTGAAAGAATGCTCCACGGGGAGCTGCATACCATGAGCAGATGAAGCAGAGTGGCACAAGAGGCCTATGCTCACTTCTGCTCTTAGAGTTGCCTGGTTACAGTGGGCAAAGATGCACAAAAACTGGACTGTTTGTGACTGGAAATGTTTTATCTGGTCAGATGAATCGTTTTATGTGAACGATGCTTGGTGTCATGTTAATCGTAGACCTCAGGAAGCCTTCAATGAGGACTGTATGCAAGGTCATGCTGGAGGAGCTCTGTGATATTCTGGGGTGCTAGACAACCAGGTTTTGCCTTTTGCTCACCATCTTACCCATCCAGTCCAGGCCAGATTGAAGAGTAGCTGGTATTTGTGTTCGTGGAGGTATTACAGTCACAGGCGACTAATTTTTTTTGTCCCGTGAGCTTATATACATATGTATGTATATACACTATTTTGCCAAAAGTATTCACTCACCCATCCAAATCATTGAATTCAGGTGTTTCAGTCACTTCCATGGCCACAGGTGTATAAAGCCGAGCCCCTAGGCCTGCAGACTGCTTCTACAGACATTAGTGAAAGAGTGGGTCGCTCTCAGGAGCTCAGTGAATTCCAGCATGGTACTGTGATACTGTGACGCCACCTGTGCAGCAAGTCCAGTCGTGAAATTTCCTCACTACTAAATATTCCACAGTCAACTGTCAGAGGTAATATAACAAAGTGGAAGCGATTGGGATCGACAGAAACTCGGCCACGAAGTTGTAGGCCATGTAAAATGAGAGTGGGGTCAGCGGATGCTGAGGGGCATAGTCACCAACTTTCTGCAGAGTCAATCACTACAGACCTCCAAACTTCATGTGGCCTTCAGATCAGCTCAAGAACAGCAAGGTTTTCAAGAACATCACTGTGCACCAGTGGGTGGGGCAAATATCCAGTAATATCATCTCAAACCCTTTCCGCCCACCTATCATCGAGAGATGCTCAGCTGTCACACTCAGTAATATGTCACAGTACAGAAGGAAAACGTGTTATAATCTCAGATTCTTACTGACTTCAGTACTGCTTTGTATTAATGCCGAGTGCCGGAGTGAAGCAAATAAGAACAGTGCTGAGCAATAAAACCCGTTTTCTGGGCCGCGTCTCGTAAAAACGGCCACACAGTGCCGGGAGGGCTCAGCGGGGCCTGAGTGAAGTGTTTATGAGTTGGTGAAATATGGTGGGCTTTTCTCTGGTAATGGAGAGCGGAGGAGGAAGAGGCCGAGCCGGGAGATGGAGGGATGGTTAGTGTGAGAATTAAGGAGGATTTTACAGCTGCGTAGATGCCTGTGGGTTCACAGATCCTGTCTTTCGTCTTGGCAGCCATGAGACGCTAATACAAGCAAAAGTGAGGCACGGCTGCCCACTTTCACTCACACAGCCCCCCCGTCACTCTCCACATGCAAACTCTGCTCAGAATCAACTCAATCAACACATGCGAGTTTCTGTTCAGTGTCACGTCTGTGATCTGTTTGTTCCCCCCAGATTTCTCTGCTGGCACAGCATGTACAGCGTCTGTTACGCTCTCAGACACTGAGAACCAATGAGCACATCTAACACTAAAAGGCCCATATTCTGCATTTTAATGTGCTACATTCCTTTTCTACAGTCACCCTTTTCCCCTTAAAGTCCAGCATGTTTGAATTTACGCTTAATGTTTGTGAACTACACACTAAAAAAGACGGTTCTTCAAGGGTTCTTTAGTACAGAAATTGCTTCTATATAGACCCATGAATGCTCAAAGAGCCCTTCGCACGATTAAAGGGTTCTTTGCTATGGGAAATGGTTCTTCAGATATTGCAGATTGCAGTAATGGTTCTGTACAGAACGCTTTTGAAAAGTGTTCTATATAGCATCAAAAGGGGTTCTGCTATTGTTACCATGTCAAAACTGGAGCAATGAAAGAAGAACCATTTTTGGTGCTATATAGAACCATCTACAGAACATTTTCCATCAGGGTGAAGAACCCTTTCATGATGCATTGAATATTTGGGTGTTCATGGTTCTGTCTCGAAACATTTTCTGAACACTCTAAGAACCCTTTGCATGATTAAAGGATTTGTTGCATGGTGAAATGGTTCTTCAGATTCTGCACTGTAGATGGTTCTGTATAGAACCTTTTCAACCTATATGGGTTCCATATAGCACCAAGAAGAGTTCATCTATTGTTACGACATCAAACCTGTAACAACTTGTAACCTTTCTGGTGCCATATAGAACCCTTTTCATCATGCAAGTAATGCTTTAATCACGCAGTGCATTCTTTTGAGTGTCCATGGTTCTATATAAAACTACTTTCTGAACAATCGAAGAACCCTTTGCATGATTAAAGGATTTGTTGCATTTTGAAATGGTTCTTCAGATTCTGCACTGTAGATGGTTCTATGTAGAACCTCTTCAACCTTTATGGGTTCCATATACATTATATTTCCAAAAGTATTCACTCCCCCATCCAAACCATTGAATTCCGGTGTTCCAGTCACTTCCATGGCCCCAGGTGTATAAAGCCGAGCCCCTAGGCCTGCAGACAGCTTCTACAGACATTAGTGAAAGAATGGGTCGCTCTCAGGAGCTCAGTGAATTCCAGCGTGGTAACATGATCGGACGCCACCTGTGCAACAAGTCCAGTCGTGAAATTTCCTCACTACTAAATATTCCACAGTCAACGGTCAGTGGTATTGGATGGATGGATGGATGGACGGATGGATGGAAACTTTATTGATCCCAAAGGAAATTTACCAACAAGGAAATTTATAACAAAGTGGAAGCAATTGGGCGACAGCAACTCAGCCATGAAGTGGTTAGCCACGTAAAATGAGGTCAGCAGATGCTGAGGGGCATAGTGCGCAGAGGTCACCAACTTTCTACAGAGTCAATCACTACAGACCTCCAAACTTCATGTGGCCTTCAGATCAGCTCAAGAGAGCTTCATGGAATGGGTTTCCATGGCCGAGCAGCTGCATCCAAGCCTTACATCACCATGCGCAATGCAACGCGTCGGTTCCGCTTCTGAGTCTTAGTTCTTCTCAAGGTTTCTCCCTCCTGCTCTTAGAGCTTTTCCTTGCCACTGTCGCCACTGGTGACGCTCATGGGGGCTTGGAACCGGATTTTTCTGTAAAGCTGCTTTGCGACAACACCTGTTGTAAAATGTGCTGTATAAATAAACTGCTTGCTATATAGAACCATTTTCTTTACTAAAGAACCCTTGAAAAAAACATGATACATAAGATTTGTTGAGACAAATGTTTTAAATCTTCTAAAGGTTTGAGTTTGTAGGTTATGGCAAGAGTTCTCAACCTTTTCCACCTCAAGCTCATCTTTTCAACACAAGAAATTACAGATGCCCACCAGAAATTCGGGGGTCTCATATTTGGTTAACTCTTCGGAAATCAGGCAAGTTTTCAAATTTACAAATGCGTTGTGTCAAATTGTAACTTTTTTTTTTTTTTTGGAGGTAGGCCTGACTTGGTTACAGTTGTTGGGCTATGAAGGACCAACTGGGTGAACCAAAGTGCTAGAGCGCCCCCCTGAGGCAGAAGAGTGCTACACATTTGGTTAGTTAAAAATGTAAAAGACTGAATCTCGCCGGGGTGAAGTAGCTAATCAATGATATTTCCCTTCATTTGTACTTGAGTGTCTATATAACCGACTAACAGGCAGCATAACATCAGAATGAGTTTATTTTCAGGGACCCCCTGAATTTTGATTTTGAGACATTCAGGGGTTTCATAGGACTACCTGGACCCTATAGGAGTACCTGGACAAACTTTCTTCTCAAAATATATATATTAGAAGTGTTAAGCAGTTTATTTAGTGTTTAAAGCTGTAGCTCTAATATCTGTGGTGTTGCCTATAGTGTCCAAGAGGTGAGACCCAGTCAAGACCGAGACCAGATCAAGATTTTTTTCTGAATGTAATCAAAGGAAACATAGGGTTGAAATTTATATGTAGCTCATAAAAACAATACTGATCTACCAACCAATCTTAATCCAACCAAGTTTCAAAAGGAATTGAAATGAAGGTAAAAATCGGATCTTAACCTGATCTTAACGTCATGCTACATAATATATGTTTTCATTGATTGGATTCTCAGTGAGGAGAGCACAGCAGTGGCCTATTTCTCCCTGATATCCAACATTTGTTCTGCCTTCTGTTTTTCTGTTTGAATGCATTGCTGATGTTAATGCTGATGCAGTCAGAAAGTTTCAGCAGCATGTAAGACTGAACAGAAACTGTCAGCAGATTAGGCTGGTTTTATACCAGAGATCAAGCACAATGGTGGCAAATTAAGCTTCCACATCCCATTTTTATACCAGTCGCTTTGTGTGCTGTTACTGCAGGTCTTGTGTTATTATTTACAGTTGGAAAACGGTGTAGATTCTATTTTTAACGCAGGTTTTCACCAATTTTGACATATGTGACATCACTGACCCTCTAAGGCCCAAGGACTGCCAGAGGGTGCTTTGCAGGTGCTTGACTGTGCCACAGTGGTTGAGGAACCTTGAATATGGAAACTACAAGACAGCCGGAAAAGTCAGATGGAAAAAGGGAAAATGTGTTCCTGAGTCTTTGCTCCACTTTTGAAAGATTTTTTTTTGTCACTACTAAGGTGTGCCAGTATTGACCAACACTTAGTGTGGGGGCAGCAAAAAAACATCAATTTGGAACTAAAAGGCTAATAATTACTGTCCTAATGCCAAGTACTTTTTCAGCTGGTTCCAGAAAGGTACAGGAAAAGAGAACAAGTCTGGAGCTGCACTGAGAAGAAGAAGAAGAGAGCACTTTAAAATGAGGCTCCTGGTTTTTAGTTCTTACAAAGAGCGACATCCTGAAATGTTTAAATATATTCAGAACCATTTATTTACAGACACTGTTAAAAATCAGCCAATAGAAGTATTTGGTTAGTTTTTCAACACAAGAAATTGTTAAACATATACAGAATATTTGGAGGTTCAATCCCCCATCCAGGCAACACTGCCACGTGGGAATAAAACTCCTCAGGTACGTTTCCAACAATACGCTCACCTACCACTGGGAATTCCGCGGGATTAGAGTATCTGCTAAATGCCTAAACAAGTAAGCTTGTTATTAAATTTTACAAATACTGAACTAAACATTGAACTGGCTCTTGCACAATTATTGAGTGACCACTGTTTCAATATTAAGATCAAGACCAGTACTAAGACGTTATCACAACTATTCAACCCTCAGCGAGTGCTGTTAAATCAACATTATATCAGTGTTGAACAGGCTTGAGTTTTTAAGGCTAAATCATTTGCAAGATCAATTCAACATGAGAGATCTACACTGATTCGTTGTTTTTCCCCAAGATCAAATAAACATTGTTTCAATCTGTGTTTGTTATCTTGGTTTGTACCAAAAGTAGCCAAAATTTCTCCTTGACGTTTTCCAGCCTTTATTGCTTACTGTTTTTGTAGCAGGTATAATGAAGCAGACAGAAATTTTAATGAGTTGACTACGCTAAGCTGAATGGTCAGTCATTTATTTCCATTGTTGTAACATCACAACTATGCTGAAATCAGTTTTTCCATATATGGACTCTAAGGAGGGGCGGCACAGTGGCGCAATGTTGCCTCACAGCAAGAAGGGCCTGGGTTCGATTCCCCGGCCGGGTGACCAGGGTCCTTTCTGTGTGGAGTTTGCATGTTCTTCCCGTGTCTGTGTGGGTTTCCTCAGGGTTCTCCAGTTTCCTCGCACAGCACAAAGACATGCAGTCAGGCTAGTTGGACAGTGAGTGTGCGATGCACTGCTGACCTGTCCAGGGTGTATCCTGCCTTCCACCCAATGGCTGCTGGAATTGGCTCCTGCGACCCAGAGGGATAAGCGGTTTAGAAGGTGTCTGTATGGACTAAATGGTACCTACCTCAGCTTATATTTCAAAAAGGGAAGGGAAAGGTTTATTTATTTTTTTTATCATCCTTTTTTTGGCAACCCTCCCCAGATTACCCCAAATGTAGTCAGTCAGACTACACTAAGATATCTTTGGTGTCTGAAGTTTGTTTCTTTAGTTTTATATAGGAGCTATAAGGCTAATGTAGCTAACAAGTAATGCAAGCATAGCTCCACCCAGATATCATTCAAAATACTGGCCTCAGTCAACACACTTCCCTCTTGCTGTTTTGAATTGTTAAGTAACCTCAAAAACTTGCTTTGGCTTGGCATTGTAAGATATACTGATACCCTACACAGAACCTAGACCAGCATGGGTGGTCACCAGCAAAACCAGTACATTAGCATAGTGTCCCGCTACCAGCTAGTTTGGCCATGGACGTGCTGGAGTCATGGCCATGCAGAGTGGCAAGCACGGAGCACCACGGGTACCACCGTCTCAGCAGTGAGAGGGAGAAGTGCAGCAGTGTTGAATGTGTCATTCTGTGCTGGGCTGTAGGGTAATCAGAGCAGTGTTAGTGACAGATCTCTACTCCTGTTGCGTTAGTAAAAGAGCACTTGTTCATAGCACTACATTTCCTGCGTGTTCTTCTTCTACACTAATGTTACTAATGTTACACTGGTATCAGAATTGGAATACCCCCTAACTACCTGGAGGGGAATGGTGAACCCGGAGGCAAAGATGGGCAGCAGAAAACAATGGACGAGAGGGCATGATGAGGCTCAACAGCGGGGCCCGAATGGAGGCTGGAGCTGGAATGGGATGGCCCAATGATGGAGCTGGTCCAAGGAAGCTTGATTGCAGGCTGGTGTGTCATGACTGGAGACCAGAGGTAGCGCGGCTAGGCATGACGGTGCCATGGTAGCTTCAGCGCACACAAGCAGTAGCCTCACTGGTGTCAGTGGGCGGTGGAAAAAGCAGAGTGGTTGAGGGAACTTTGTTGCTGCTGTGGTGGAAGAAGCGGAGAGTGGCTAAGGAAGCGCTGCTGCTGCTGTTGCTGCCCCCAGTAGTGCTGACACCACGACTAGATTTGTTGCACTGGGGTGGAGGACCGATGCTTGGTATCTCTCTTCTCCGGCAACCAGGGATGAGAATGTGACCTTTAACTGGGAAAGTGGACACACCATTAACTCCTTCTATGCACCAACTGTGCCAGGGGCACTCTGCTTGGGCTTTGCATGGACTCTGCCCAGACTTTTTGTAGGTTGCCAAGGAAGCATCCCTCTACTGGCTGCTGACACACTGAAGACGTGGACATGTGGAGTGGTAAGCACGGAACAACATGGGTGCCGCTGGGGCAGCAGTAAGAGCGCTTCAAATGTGTAAATAACAGAACAGGAGCTCCGAGGCCATCTAGCCTCCCACTCTTGCCTCAGTATATGAAATGAGTGAAATTCACCACATTTTTCTGAAATATCTCTTTACTTTATAATCCTGTAACCTAAGAACTGCTAGCATGTTAGATCATTATAGTGAAACCATATTTCACTTGCTGAATCTGAATTTGAGTCTGAATTTGTAATCACAGTCATCTTCAAATTTTGCGGAATTTACAGGACTCCAGCATGTAGGGTCCATCTGCAAGCAGTAGAGGGCGCCAGATGCATCTTTATAATTACTACAAAGTGATGCACTGTCAAACTCTCAGACCAGGGAACCTAATTCCAGCCTCTGGGGGCTGGAGGTCCGCACGGTTTGGTGATCACTCCACTAAAACACACCTGTTTAATCTAGTTCATTATTTAGTAGCTTTAGTCGGTGCGGCAGAGCAGAGAAATCAGCACTGTGGCTTCAACCCACTGGGACATGTATAGTTCCCCTTTATAGGGGTGTATTTATTCTACATTTATTTATTCAGTCATAGCTAAAACACTGCTCTACCCACCTTATCTGGATTTCCCTCCTATGATCTATTTGCCCTGTTGAACATCCCTCCTGCTGCCTGTCTGGCTCATATAATTCTCCCTCATCCTCTAATCTGATTGGCTGGTTTCATTTCTCTCCTACATCCTGACTGGCTTGTATACTTTTTCTATCCTCTAATCTGATTGGCTGGTTTCATTTCCCTCTTGCATCCTGATTGGCCTGTACAGTTTCCCCTGTTATAATTCCATCGGTTAGTTGATTTTTCCCCCTCCTGCAACCTGATAGGGTAGCTGATTTTTTCCATCCTGAAACCAGTTTGGTTATTTGATATTTCAGTTCAGTACTCGGAGCGGCTACTAGAATTCATTCGCCTATGGTCTGATTGGCTCCAGCCCCTCACGGTCTCTACTTCAGGCTTAACACTGAGTTGATTAATTTACATTTATAACTTGATTAATTTACTTGATTGATCCGATCACCGTGTTATTAATTTGTTAAAGTCGATCTAAGCGACCGAATAAAAATATCTTTCATGTCATAGATTACTGTAAGAGTTTTATTCCCACCCGTTTTCGGCCAAGCCCCGCCCATGCACACTGGGATTAAAAGAGCAATTTAAGCGTGTGTGTGTGTGTGTGTGTGTGTGTGTGTGTGTGTGTGTGTGTGTGTGTGTATATATATATATATATATATATATATATATATATATATACTAGTGCAACTGTGCATATCATAGCTTTTATTTCATAACTATTGTTACAAAAGTTACTTTGTAAATCGTGCAATCCGGGTTTATATAAATGTGTATATTTAGAGTCTAATATGTATATTTCAAAATATATTTTTATAGATTCTCAGTAAAGTCATGGGACAGGGGAGGTAAAGGAGCCAGGCTCGTGACCGGAAGGTCGCCGGTTCGAACCCCAGAGCTGACAGTCCATGACTGAGGTGTCCTTGAGCAAGACACCTAACCCACAACTGCTCCCCAGGCGCTGCGGATTGGGCTGCCCACCGCTCCAGGCAAGTGTGCTCACTGCCCCCTAGTGTGTGTGTGCTCACTAGAGTGTATGTGGTGTTTCACTTCACGGAGGTGAAATTTCCCCGTTGTGGGACTAATAAGGGTCTCTTAATCTTAATCTTAAAATCTCAAGATACTGGCTCCGGGGGGCGGGGCTTGGCGGAATGTGGGTGGGGAAAAAAATAACAAGGCACCAGGTCGGTTTTAAAGCCCTCTCGCGCCCAGCCTACTAGCCAATCACAGAAACAGGGGGCGGGGCCTGGAGGGGGAATAAATGAATAATAATAATGCCTGTCCAGCTCGGGTAATGCGATGCGCGTGCAGGGCTCCACTGAAGCGGAGCGGACCGTCAGCGGGACGCACGTGGCCGAAGGTCGTGCAGGTGCGCGCGCTGCGGAGCAGGACAGCACCTGAGAGCGCGCCTGGACTTTCAGGTGAGCGTGTTCATAACCATGAAGCAGCTTATCTGCGTTTTGTTTGGCGCGTTTGTATCTTCGCTGCTGTTTCTGGTGGTTCCTGATGGTTTTGTAACGTGTCTTGGCTTTTTTTTAATGGGTTGATGTCACAGTGTAAAGGATCCTAATGGTTTAACCGGTGACCAGTAGCTGATTCTAAATGCATTTGATGGTTTCTTAATGGGATCTAAAGGTGTCCTTGTGGTCTCTGCTGCCGTGAGTGAAGCTGATGCCCGTTGGAAACCAGCTCTGTGGGCTGCAGAGGAGCCTTGAAGCAGGCTGAGCTGAGACCCCAGAGAACTGCAGGGGGACGTTTTAAAGCCGTGTAAGACGCTGTTCGTCGACCTCTGGGACTTTAATTTAATTCTAAATTAAAATACTAAACA
>NC_051233.1:28671738-28694238 GCF_015220715.1 Pygocentrus nattereri
ATATAAACAGGATCCAGAAACACTGCCACCTTCTCTGGGCCTGATGTCATTTAAAGTGGACTGAGGGGAAGTGGAAAAGTGTCCTGTGGTCCAACGAATCAACATTTGAGATTCTTTTTGGAAATCATAGACAATGTCCTCTGGGCTAAAGGTCACTCAGCTTGTTATCAGTGCAAAAAGCCAGTATTCATGATGGTATGGGGTGCATTAGTGCGCACGGCATGGGTGACGTGCACATCTGTGAAGGCACCTTTCATGCTGAATGATATATACATGTTTTGGCAACATATGCTGCCATCCAGATGACGTCTTTTTCAGGAAGGCCTTCGTTATTTCAGCAAGACAATGTCAAACCACGTTCTGCATGTATTACAACAGCATGGCTCTGTATTAAAAGAGTCTGGGTGCTAAACTGACCTGCCGGCAGTCCAGACCTGTCACCTACTGAAAATGCTTTATGGCACATTATGAAATGAAAAATACGACAAATGAGACACTGAACAGGAAAATATTTCACTTTGAAAACTACAGCAGCGTCTCCTCAGTTCCCAAACGCTTAGAGTGTTAAAAGAAGAGATGATGTAACACAGTGGTAAACAGGCCCCCGTCCCAACTTTTTAGGAGTGTGTTGTTGGCATCAAATTCAAAATGGAAATATATTTAAACATATATTTTTTTCAGTTTCAACATTTGATTTGTTGTGTTTGTACTATGTTCGTTTAAAAATATGTTTTACGTGATTTGCATATCATTGCATTCTGTTTGTATTTACATTCTGCACAGTGTCCCAACTTTTTTGGAAATGGGGTTGCAGTTCCAGTAGACTAAAACAGCCATTGATCTTACTTAGCAGCTGGCAGTGAGTGGAATAATGGTGAAAAAAGAGTGTTGTTAATAGACAGCACACATGCGGCCTCTAAAATACTGCTCTGTGCTGTATTTGGGTTAGGATTTGGTAGCTTACTGGCCGTGGCATGTTTGGGCTAATGGTGTTTGTGAGCTGCTCTTTGGAGCTTCCACAGAAAACTGGAGTCATCAGAGCTCCTGAAAGGGAACCCCACCCTAGCCTGAGAGATTAGTTTAAAGAAGCTGCACTTTTTGTATGTGCGCATAGGCATAGTTTCCACTATCAACAGGAGAAGGACATGACACTCCCCAGCCCACTTCCTGCATTCCCTGAGTGTTTAAAAAGTGGACATCATGTGAAGGTTCTGTGTTAAATATCACATCCCTTTAAAACTGGGCTCGGTGTGAACAGGCCTTAATGCAGAATAGGAACATTTAACATTGAGTGGCTGGCAAAGTTTGTGGTGTCCTTAAAGGGGAATTTTACTGATTTTACATAATTCAGTGTAGGGGTGGGAATCTTTAGGCACCTCACGATTCGATTCGATTACGATTCAGAGGCTGAGATGCGATAATAAAACGATTATCGATGCATCTCAATGCATCTTTTTTTTTCTACACAGGATTTCTATTTTCCTACTGTCTGAGGACTTGGTAGTTTTAAAGCAAAGTATTTATAATGATCCCTAATGGATTTACTTCCAGTATCCTTTATTAAGGAATCAAATGGAAGTGATGTGGCGAGTGAACTGGAAGTCTCTCATTCACTGCTATTGCTTGGATGCTGCCACTCATCTGCGATAAAATGCGCTGTTAGGGTTTCACTGTGTCAGTAAAATGTTTTCGAGACTGGACGCTGAATCTCCAAAGTGTGCAGCACGGCGTTAAAGCCCCGGTTCTCAACGACTGAGGACTGCCGTGCAGACTGCAGGTCACATAGCAACGAAATCTCGCCAAACTAGTAGCTATGAAAAGGCAAAGAGATTAAGACGACCATTTAGAGACGAATGGAGACACTTAGAGTCGCTTCTCTTTCTAATTTTCCCGTTCCAGCAGTTTCAAACAAGAAGCTGCCCAATGAGAAGTGGCTTCTGCCTTGTAAGACAGCCGAACGTTGAGAGACTATTAGTTGTTTTAGTTTTGAGGAAAGATTTTCTGGCGGAGATGTGAGAAAAGCAGCTATAGCTGAGCTAAAGGTTAAAGCAGAGCAACGTAGGTCTGCGTTTGCATTTATATTTTTATCCTATACTAGGACATCAGCACATACTGAGCAATACTGGACATTAAATGCTGTGGCTGCCAAGGTGGTTTGACTTTGTTGACAGAACAAGGACAAAGTGGCTCTTCTGAACATTTGGGTTGGGACTCCTGATCTAACCTGGCTTTTAATGCAGAGGGCTCTGGTTGGATTTCTCGCTCATCCAGTTGTTTTTGTCATGTGCTGCCACAGACCGTCCGGGTGCTGCACATAGCCAAGTTCCGCCTTTCACGTTCCGTCAACGTTACATCATAAATTAAATATTTAGAAAATCGTTTTTTTGACATTTATGAATCAATTCAGAATCGTTCACGTCCACATCACGATGCATCGAAGAATCGAGTTTTTCCTGTACCCCTAATTCAGTGGTTGATTCACTGATTTCTTTACAGTGGAGGTGATGGGACAAATGCTGCCATTGTAATTACAACCAAAATGACAAGTGAACCTAATTATGGTGCAATAATGGGAAATAAAATAAAAACACGTTTTTCGGTTCTTTCGGTTCTATTTTGCCTCACAACGTCCTGCATGTTCTTCTGAACCATGAATGGATTAGAAAAAGGACATTTTAGGATAAAACAGCTAAAGTCTTTCCAAGTACAATGTCTGACATTAGGCAGTGCATCACATTTTATGTAATAACTTTCCGTCAGGAGTTCAAAACTCTTCAGACGTCTGGTTCCTATCACTGCCACTGTGAACAGTTCTGAGTTGTGAGGTTTTTTAGAAGAGAATGTTTCATGCTCAACCACTCTGAATGACTTTCTTCATTATAATGACTTTATTATGCAGACATTTTGAAAATGTCTTGGTTGACTTCCCCTTTATTCTCCTTTAGTCTAGGCCTTTGCATGTGGTATAGAATGAGTGTGGTGCACACAGCGTGTGTGTACAGTCAAAACAGGGTATTATACATGCTCACATTCTCTTTATTTGCAGTAAATATTACAAATTACATTACCAAGGCAGCTAATATGAATTCAAGCAGATATACATGAAGCAGGAATGGACACAGACTCATAAAAATGGTATTTACAATATTATTTTTTAATAAACAGGAAAAAATGTGTTTTTTTTATATTGACATGTTGATGTCATGATTTACTGCTTGTCCCTTTTCATTTCTTTCAAGCATTACCATGGAGTTGGAGACGGTAGGTAGGCATGCATGCTGACATCCCCTTACCTTCTTCCTTTAATATTAAATATTAAAGTGATAGTTTTGCCGAACTATCGCTTTAAAGCCCCAATCTGGAACTGCAACAACAAGCACCATCCAGGGGCCATCCCAGGACCAGAGATTAGCTGGAGCATGTGTCGGTGTGGTCTCGTAGCATCTGTTGTACTTGTTGTTGTTGTTGTTTATTTTTACAGTATGTTCTGTTGCAGCACCAAAAATAGACCTGTGAGCTGTAGATGTTCCTGACTGGGGCTTCAGCAGCTTCTGTAGTGTGTTTAAAGGCTCTTCTGCTCTTCAGACATCCTGTTTTGATTGTTTTACCTCAATCAACCAAGACGTTTGCTTTCACTTTCTCAGAGATCTGCCGTGATATATTCCACACCAAACTTGTTTCCAACAAGTTTTCTTTCGGTTCTATTTTCGGACTTGGAAAAAATCCTGGTTCCATTGACTTCCATTAAAAGTAAAGAGTGTTTTTCCTTCTCCTGTAAAGTTAGCATTTTTGAGATATGAGGTTTTGTTCTGACAGCAGTGACGTATCTATTTTCTAAACGGGGCTGATAAAGTTTTCTGCTCGACCTAATCGTGATGGGAGTTTTTCATGTACAAAATCAGCTTCGACTTAGGCTTCTTTTCTTTCTCTGTCTCTCACTCAATCTCTCTCTCTCTCTGTCTCTCACTCAATCTCTCTCTCTCTCTCTCTCTGTCACTCACTCGATCTCTCTCTCTCTGCCACTCACTCAATCTCTCTCACTCTCTGTCATCACTCGATCTCTCTCTCTCTGTCACTCACTCGATCTCTCTCTCTCTGTCACTCACTCGATCTTTCTCTCTGTCACTCACTCTCTGTCATCACTCGATCTCTCTCTCTGCCACTCACTCAATCTCTCTCACTCTCTGTCATCACTCGATCTCTCTCTCTCTGTCACTCACTCGATCTCTCTCTCTCTGTCACTCACTCTCTGTCATCACTCGATCTCTCTCTCTCTGTCACTCACTCGATCTTTCTCTCTGTCACTCACTCTCTGTCATCACTCGATCTCTCTCTCTCTGCCACTCACTCAACCTCTCTCTCTCTCTGTCACTCACTCGATCTCTCTCTCTCTCTGTCACTCACTCTCTGTCACTCACTCGATCTTTCTCTCTGTCACTCTCTCTCTGTCATCATTCGAGATCTCTCTCTCTCTCTTTGTCACTCACTCGAGATCTCTCTCTCTCTCTTTCTGTCACTCACTCGAGATCTCTCTCTCTCTCTGTAATGAAACGCACTACAGTGGTCAGCACTGTTTAAAAATTATTGACAGCTGTAGCCCCGTCAGGCCAGGTCAGGCCAGGCCAGGCCACACCCCTGTAAACACGGCTGTTTGACACTGCTGAACAGCTCCGCGGTTCCCATGATGTTAACTGGTGAGCGTTAGCTTCCTTTATTTGTTAGCATACTTGTTAGACTCATGGCTCCTCTGTAAAACTAAAGCAAACTTCAGATGCTTCTTGGCTGATCAACTACATTTGTAAAGTGGAACATTGTGTAGACCTGGAGCTGTTCCTTTAAAGGCCATCTGGACACCACTGGGAATGAATCTGTGGAATGGTGAATGACCAGGGGTTGGGTCATTTGTTTCCCAACAGGATTTTGAGTGAACTTTGCCTCTCCTTTGTCCTCAAGTACACGGATATACGATAGGTGTGTGTGTGTGTGTGTGTGTGTGTGTGTGTATGTGTGTGTGTGTGTGTGTTTACATGAGCAACAGCAGGGGGCTCAGTGATGAAAAGAAGATGGAGATAGAGATGTGAGTGTGTGTGTGTGAGTGTGTATCCGTGTGTATGCATGTGAGTGTGTGTGTGTGTGTGTGTGTGTGTGTGTGTGTGAGTGTGTATGCATGTGAGTGTGTGTGTGAAATCAAAACTGATGTGTGTATTACAGTGAGCTGTCCATCTCCAATTTATTGGCCAAAGCTTTGTGTAGCAGATGGACTGTGTGTGAACAAAAACACAGGTGGTCAGCGGAAGAACACACACATCAGCACATTAGAGAGAGAGGTGTGTGTGTGTGTGTGTGTGTGTGTGTGTGTGTGTGTGTGTGTGTGTGTGTTGGGGTTTGGAAGAGATAAGATGTTGAAACAGAGCGTAACTGAACTTGGCTTGACTGACTGAAGATGAAGCTGTCAGGCTGAGCCAAAGACCCAACCTGATACACACAGAGGAAGTGTGTGTGTGTGCGCGCGTGTGTGTGTGTGTTGGCTTTTAAGTTTTTATAACGTTTAAGCTAAAAAATGCCCTGCGATTTCTATTAAGACATTATGGTCCATAAGAACTCCCTTTTTATTCTTTTTAATTTACAGTCAAAACAGTCAGGAGAAATCTCTAAGGAGATTTAATGAAGGAGAAAACCAAAAGAAAATAAGTAAAAAAAATCTAATACTGAAAAGACTACAGAGAAAATGGCCCTCCTCACATCCACATTAGACAAACGGAGCTTAAAGCTGCTTTCATCTTTGGGAGAAAATCAAGCTCCACTTTTGCTTCAGGTAATAATCAAGTAATAGACGTTTCTGTCCATCCTTCTGTCCATCCGTCTGTCCATACTAGAACTCAACGAAGATCTCAAACAACGAGTCCAGACCTCGACATCACTGAGTGGATTTGCAGAAAATTCAACCCAATTCTAAGACCAAACTTTATAGTGAGCAAAAAAGTATGTTGGTATATATGGTTTTCAGCATCATGCTAAAAAAAATCAAATAACATGAGCTTTATGGCCTTTTTGGCTGAAAAATAAACAACGGAAGAGTCTCTGACCTTAGTACTTTTTACAAAGAGCCACATGCTTTTTTTGTTTAAACTGGAAACCATATATATACATATATATTACAACTTAGGTACTTAGGTATATATAATACACATATGGGATGCCATGTCCTGACAAAGTATAAAAACAAACGTGTGTGTGTGTGTAAAGAGTAACAGTGCTGGGTTTGTGTCTGAGGTTGATTTTTTCCTCCTCTAATCATATGTTTATCATAAGACTGATTATGCAACATCTGTTTGTGTGTGTGTGTGTGTGTGTGTGTGTGTGTGTGTGTGTGTGTGTGTGTCTATGTGTGTGTGTTTGTTGCTGATCTCCACTCCATGGTTACTCTGTCAATCATCAGCGTCCATCTCAATGCATAATTTAGGCTGCATCTGCGTGTGTGTGTGTGTGTGTGTGTGTGTGTGTGTGTGTGTGTGTGTGTGTATGTGTGGCACCCGACCATCTGTCAAACACACATTGTTTTAATTAAGCAGCTGCCATAGCTTCATACATATAACCGATGATGATGATGACGATGATGATTATGAACAGTAATACACTGTCTTTCCACCACCTTGTGGTCTGGCAGTGCTTTGGTATGCAGACACTAGTCTCGCTCAGACCCCCTGATCCAACAAGGCAGGTTTATAGCAGAGATGTTCACAGGTCGAGTCTCGAGTCTTTAGCAGAGAGTTTTAGTTGAGTCTTATAAACTGACACAAAAAACCTTTTCGGGTTCAAATGACCAGCCCGGCATTATATAAAAAACTCAACTGAAGCGCCACGTTCAGAAATCAGAATGGTGGGTTGGTCTGTAGTTTCTATAGCACAGAAATGAGCTGCTGCAGGACCTAATGCAGCTGAAACTTTAGTGAGTTTTGGTGAGTTTAGCTGGAATGTAGCTATAGATTAGCTGTAGATTAGCTGTCGATTTGCTGGAGTATAGCAGCTATAATTGTTAGTGTACTTGCCAAGCAAACTGTGTGCTCAACCACAGTTTCAAGTTGTTTTGCCTCTTTCTGTCCATCAGACTGAAGGGTTTTCTGTGGTGAAAGGTTTGCCATCTGATGCCGTGTTGGACGTGACGCCGCCGTTAGCCGTGGGAGAACAGCTTTGCAGGAATGACTGTGAATCATTGTAGTAGAACTGACGGTAAAGTCGCATTTGTGTAAGGCTGGAAAAGTTACTTCGCTCAGGTTGGCGGCCCTGATTTACTCAGTTTTGCTTGTTTATTTTAGTTTGAAACCTGAAGTCTCAAGTCTGAGTTCAGTTGTTTGTCATTTTAGGCCGTGTTTCTCCACCCGGCTCCTGGAGGACCACTCATTTTTGTGCTTTTCATACTTTAAAACTTTAAGACTCAAACCCAATAATGGGCTGTTAATGCACTGAGTAGTTCTCGGTTTATTGTGCATGTATTCGCACTCACTGTCAGACGTCTGCTTTTTATGCTCGTGTTTGGCTCGTTTCATTCCAGAAGACGAGGGAGGTGTGAGAATTCCAGTTCACCTTCAGTACGCCTTCAATCTGCACCTGAGCTCCAGTCTTACTGGTGAAACTTCACAGGTGAACCGAGTTTTTATTGGCCAGCTTCATATTCAGATTTTCCATTCCGCCTTAAATGGTGCAGCAGCTACATTCTGGCACCTGACTGCTGAATTGTTTAAGGTGGAACGGAAAAAATGAAGCCCGGGCAGCTGTGTACTTGGCCATTTTGCGGGGTTTTCTGTATGCTTCGTTCAGAGAAGACGTCCTGCTTTCTGTTTCTGTTGTTTGTCATCTAAATTCGACTCAAGCTAGTGCTTGTTTTGAGTTTGCTCAGCTAGTTGTTTTAAGTTCTGTGCTCTCAATGCTCCCAAAAATCATCAAAAACGTTTATTTCCAACTCCACTTTTTACAAGTTCAGTAGGAACTTGAGAATTCTTCATGTGTAGTTGCTCGACTCTCTGATCGTAACCATTATGTGAGTCATGGTTATTCTTGTGCCACTGAATTTGTCATTCATTTGGAGAAGGTATGTATTATATCACGGTTGGTGTTCAGGGTTGAATTAGATTAGCTGAAGAAAGCAGACTCACTTGTTTAAGACGTGAAGTTTAGGACTCTGGACTTGACTCGAGGCTTAGCAGTACTGACTCAGGACTCGAATCGAGCCTCGACTCAACTGGTACTTGAGTCGGCACTCAAGACCTGCAACTTTCCACAGAAGAGTCACATTAATCTTTTCTCCTCCTGCGGTGGTTCTGCTCACCTCTGGCTCCCAATGTGTCTCAGCATGTGTAGGAGAGAGAGGGAGAGGGAGAGGTGGAGGGAGAGAGAGGACGAGCTAGGGAGGGGTACAAAAGTAAAGGGGAAAAAAATGCTCTCAGGCTGAGTCATGTGATTTTTTTGTTTGGATCTTTTGGATACAGTCGTTGCGATGGGACGTCGGCCACCACACTTAGTGGATTTTTCCGGAATCTGTTTCTCATTTCTTTTCCTTTTTTTCCCTCTCGCTCTCTAATTTTACCCATGTCCTCCTTCTCTCTCGCTCGTCTGCGTGAGCCCTGGTCGTTGGATTCTCTTTCTTTCTGCCTTTTTGTGTCTTTTTGGGGTGAGTGACTCATCTCAGCTGTTGCAGCGCGTCAGGAGGAAAAGAGGGAGAGCGAGGGAGAGAAGAAGGAGGGAGCAGAAAGGACAGATGGATGGCGAGAGCATGTTTGGGCTCCATTGATATGCATGGTTTTAGGTTGTGTATGTGAGAACAAATTCATGTCAGAGAGAGAGAGGGCGAGGGCGAGAGAGAGAGGGAGGTTATGGAAAAATAAATGAAACTTGTAAAATGAAGGAATTGAGCACGTGAGAAAGAAAGAAAGAAAGGTTTGTCGTTGGGTGTGACGTGTTTTGGAGTGAAAAACTGAACTTGAGCAGATGCACACAGGCACGCTTACATGCTCCGAGACTCGCGAGTGACGGCCTGTCGAACAAGCTCTGCGGGTTAACACTGAAGGACTCCAGGACGAGGGATTCTTTAAGAAAGAGGGGAAGAAAGAAGGATGAGGTACCTCGGCAGGGTAAGGCAGCTTTGATTTACATTTAAAACTGTGTGTGTGAGTGTTTTTGCAGTTTTAGGCCAATTTTGGGCAGAATATATTGATATATATTGATGAATGCTCTGAAACTGTGAAGGAAGCTCTGAAGGGTTCAATCAAATGTCGTCCTGATACACATACAAGTATGCAGTTTGGTCCATTCACAGATGTATAAGAGTATATATGAAATATTCGCATGTTTACAGTATCACAACAATATCAGTGTGCAAAAGTAGCTTTACAGTGCAAAATGTGTGCAAAAGTTTTCCTTACACTACAAACAGTGTGCAAATTTTAGTTTTACAGTACAAAAGTATGCAGAGGTTACAGTTCTTTGTAGAAACAATGCATAATGTACAGGAAAGTGATTAGATGATTAATGTGGAATGTAGCAGGGGTGTATTGAATTGTGTTAGGGGTGTGTGTGTGTGTGTGTGTGTGTGGCATGTGTGCTGCAGCTTTCAGATGTTGCTCCATCACCCTTCGTGCCGTTGCGTCTAGGACGTCTGGTGATCATTTCTGCTCTTTCTCAACTCTGCACTTTTGGGACGATTCCCACAATCCCCTCTGTAACTCTTTCCTCTGCCCACTCGGGACGGGGGCAGTGTGCCCTGCCCAGCCCGGCCCGCTCTCCTCTGGGCCGTGGAGCGGAGAGACGGCCCTTATATGGAAGAGCCGCAGTCTTGTACAGCCAGGGAGGACCACGTTCAGTGGCCTGAAGCCAAATCCCACAGCAGCCCACTGAACTACGCTACCCACAGTCCTCTACTGTACAACAAGCTAATAGTTGGAAAAATCTGACACACTAATGTGTGGGAAATCTGAGGAGGGTGTGTGAGCCATGCAGACTGACCACAGATTCATGGATGGAAGTTTCATGGAAATGTGAAGTGCTTTTGAACGGACATCCAGGGTAAAACCTAGTTTAGCAAGATCATAAGTAGTTTTGTACTCAAGCTACGAGGCTAATGTAGCTAAAGTAGTGGAAGTGTAAGCCCCACCAATTAACAATACAGACAGAATTCAGAATTAGAGATGACCGCTGGTACTGTCTTTAGGCTGTTTTCCTGACCAAGTGTGAGCTGTGAAGGTTCCAACGTCCATGTGGGCGACATCTACTTGACTGGTCAAACAGCTCGGAATTTCCACTTGGAAAGTCAGACTTTCTCAAGAATGTCACTTCTCTGAGCTGCAATTGATGTCGCTTCAGCTTGGTAGCACCCATAGAACATGAAGTAATACTTTGCTTTCAGCAGTTTTGAGTTTTTATGCTGTTTATATCTATATAACTTTCACCTACTTTTATATCAAATAACTTTCCAAATTCCAGTATAAAAATTCAGATCCTTTTCTATGTGCTAAGCAGTCGAACAAGCAAGCTGGAAGCCCCAGGCTGAAAAATTCCAAGTTCCTTGTTGTCATAAACGCAGTATTAATTATGTGATGTCCCGAGGTCATATTTATAGAAAACAATGTGTCATACAGTGTCAGAAGAGAGATTACTTTGCAGCTTAATGTGGTTGGAGGCAATTGGGTGATGAAATAGTCATGCAGTTAGAACCATGCTAAGTGGGTTACAGAAGCGGGGGGCAGGTGGTGGGGCAAATCCAATTTTGTTTTTACCAAAATATTGCTTCAAAAGCCATGGACTGAGATGAGAGCTATGAAATGTGCCACGCGGAGTTCTCTGGCTGCTATTTTTTTTTCATGTGATACATAATGAAAAAAATATGGTCCTGCGTTCTTCAGATTCTGTTGCGGTCACACTAAACCAGAGGGATTCCCCCACTATGTGACTTTCTCCAGCTGTCTAAAACAGTGGGCATCGTAGTGGAGCCTTCGCTATAGGGACGACACAGTATGGACATTTTCTGTCGTGACCACATTTAAGAGTTATTAGTATCATATCGGGGCTCCAGACCAAGTTTTTTCAGAAGCATCTCATAAAATCATCCCAGATTAAAAATGAAATGTCCAAAACTGTTTCGTTGGTTACATTTCTCTCTTGAACTTTTGTAGTACCATATGATGGACTCTCAAAAACAAGTGTCAGATAACCATATATACAATACAAGCTTAGCACACATGTATGCATGAATACAAATCTATAAGTTTAAGTTTAAGTGATACTGTTTTGATCCCACAACCGGGGAAATTCCATCTCCGCATTTAACCCATCCATGCAAGTGAAGCACCACACACACACTAGGGGCAGTGAGCACACTTGCCCGGAGCGGTGGGCAGCCCTATCCACGGCGCCCGGGGAGCAGTTGGGGTTTAGGTGTCTTGCTCAAGGACACCTCAGTCATGGACTGTCGGCGCTGGGGATTGAACCGGCAACCTTCCGGTCACAGGGCCAGATCCCTAACCTCCAGCCCACGACTGCCCAATGGACATATAGTACAATTAATATGTTCAATATTTAGTACAAACCCAATAGTACATTAATATGTTCATGTATGTATGTATGTATGTATGTATGTATGTATGTATGAGAGTATCAAAAGCTCTCCAGTTAAATATTAGCGATGCTTTGAAACCATTTGTATCAGACCAAGTATTCACTGATACCAAGTCTGATACCATAACTTAGAATTAAGTAATAGTCAGTTTAAATGTTATCTTAACAGTCAAATGATTAAAATCTAGCTAAATCTTGCTAAATTAACTGTCCAAACGAGTTCTGATTGAGCAGTCAGATGATCTTATGGATTTCTGACGTGTCTGAATTACCGGTGATGTACAGACAAAGCCTATAGTTTATATACTCACACTCGGTAGCTCGGTCCATGCTACGGGAATCGCAACTCCTACAGACAGCTCTGTCTATGAACTATTTAAACTGTTTCAAAATAACACGCTGCGCTACGAGTACTGAGCAGACAAGCTGAGAAACTGCTATACAGTAGGACAGTACAGTTTCTCTACAGTCTGTTTTAAATGTTTTAATGTTTATGCCTCACAATTCTGCTCGATCAAAAGTCAGCATAAAAGGACTTTGGTAGCAAATGTTGACTTTTTCGCCTTCATTTTGCTAGCCTACATGTCTGGTGGGAATATGCCAAGGCGGAATATTTCAAAGTAACCAACAACTTTGTATCTGATTGACACGGAGTCGGTAACACTTTGTGTGAGCAGGCATTCCTTCACTGCCAGCTTGAGTGATTCGTTCATTATCATGGCATTGCACACTCGGCTTGTGTCACCTGCGGAATGTTGGTGTACGAGTATGAATAAACCATGGAATTGACATGCATCCCTATTAAAAATGTACTGTTTTAAAGCATCATGGTATTCCTTGTGTTGAATTGCAAGTCACTGTAAATTGAGACAGTGTCCAATTTTCTTGAAATAGTTATATATTAATACAGGATTGTTGCTGCTCTTCAGAGCCAGTGAGCATTATAACGGAAATTAAAACAGCCTGTAATTATAAACAATGATTCACATCATTTATGGTTTTCTTCAGAATAAGAGTAGAGCAGGATTGTGTTTTTGAGGCCTGTAGCATAATTTGAATGTGAAAGGGTTGAATGCTTGGGCGCTATGAGACCTTTTTGGCAGTTCACTGAACATGATATTGGTAAAATTTGAAAATGTTTAAAAAGCAATAATGACTGAACTGAAATCATTTTTACACAGACGTTATATTGCTAGATGTTCAAGCCCTAAAAAACTTCTACAGTTGAGTAAATATGAAATTGTCGCCAGCGCTCCTGCTGTTTACTGTTCAGATTATGTGAACTATGTGAAGATGAAGTGCAACAGTAGAACAAATTGTGCATATTGTTGCTGTTGCGCAAGTTACCCTTTGCATTGTATTAAAAATTCATGTTGTTTGTATCAATAGAAATGATCAAAAATTACTTTCAAAAGTTTAGTTACCTTAACATCCATTATAAGTTTTTTTCCCTTCTCCTATAAAGTTCCCTTTTTGAAGATATGATGTTTTGTTTTGACAGCATCAGTATATTAAAGTTAAATGCATTATAGATAGTTTATAATAATACAATATAATAATTGTATAGCATAATAATCTGATTATTATATAATAATCCCACTATAGAATTGATGTTGTCCATATTGACTTACAGTGATTTGTTCTGGTTTTTACAGCTCTTTTTCTGTAAGAGATGTAACAAATTTAAAAAAAAAGCTGACGTGCAGTTCTTTATATCTTGTATGTAAGCTGTTGATAAATCAATATTAATAGAATTATTTAGCTAGTCAAAACATTTTTAACAGTAAATGTGATCTTGACCTAATGATCTGACCAGGACAAAGAAATCGACCGAGTCCATTTCCAAAAAAATTGGCTAGCTAACTTAATGCTAACGTAATGCTGGACCAGGCATATCAAACTGGGGACCCTCCAGGCCCAAGTGCTGCAGAGATGAACCCCGTTTACCCTCATCTAACACTCTGAATCCAGTTCATGAAGCCCTTGCTAATCAGCTGATGAGCTTAGGTGTGTTTAATGAGACACATGTGCTGGATAACTTGCACAACATGTCAGTTTTATTTCATTTAGTGTTTAAAGGGATGGAGCACCAGTATGGCAGCCATGTGGCTTCATGTCACTTCATATGGAATGATATCTTCAGCTATCTGATCTCACATCAGTGGCTTAATCTGTTCCTCTTAGATTGGTTCTGGCACCTGTTTTAATGGATCTGGCACATCAGTCACATGATACATACATTCACATGATGATCTGTAATGAAGATCAAGATATGTCCCCATCCCCAGCGACCTGCTGGGTCCATCACTGCGCACTGATCTAGGATCTCATGGTTTACAAATGAATGCGTATATTTACGGTGTACATCATTAAAGCCGCTACCCGTCGCCTCCTTACTCTGAATATGTTAGCTGAGTGTCCCTCAGCAGAAAATGTGCTTTGTATGCAAACACAGCTCTAACGACTCTGCTGAGTGCTGAACCGCAGGCTGCTTTAGAGGAAATATTCAAAGCTCCTCTGAATAGAGTAAAATGTGATAAGAGCAAAATCCTTATTTCTCACGAGAATTGGGGAATGTTGTTTTAGAGAGAGTGAGCAGGAGATACTGGAGACATAGAAGGAGAGAGAGAGGGAGAGATGTTTGGTATATAGAAGTTCAGCCAATTTAAACACTGCTAATGAGGGAGGGAGAGAGCGAGAGAGAGAGAGAGAGAGAGAGAGAGAGAGAGAGAGAGAGATGGAATGTGCATTAGGGGTGTGGTGATTGATGCCAGAACTGTTTGGGATCATTTGGTTATAATCTAAATTCCATTTTTAGAGCTGTGTTGTTTTGTTTTTGTTTTTATATATATAAAAGATACAAATACAATGCAAAGATATGCAAATCATGTAAACCATATTTTTAAAGGAAAATACTACAAAGACAACATTTCGAATGTTGAAACTGAGAACTGCTATTGTTTTTTTGACAAATATATACCCATTCTGAATTTGATGCCAACAACACATTCCTAAAACAGGATGGTGGCCTGTTTACCACTGTGTTACATCACATCTTCTTTTAACAGCACTCTGTAAGCATTTGGGAACTGAGGAGAGGCTGCTGTAGTTTTCAAAGTGAAATGTTTCCCATTCTTGTTTGATACAGGATTTCAGCTGCTCAACTGTTTGGGGGCTCATTTGTTGCATTTTTCATTTCATAATGTGCCAAATGTTATGAGTCTTGACAGGTCTGGACTGCAGGCAGGTCAATTTAGCACCTGGACTCTGGCATAGAGCAATGTTGTTGTAATACATGCAGAATGTGGTTTGACATTGTCTTACTGAAATAAACAAGGCCTTCCCTGAAAAAGACGTCATCTGGATGGCAGCATATGTTGCCAAAACATGTATATATAATTCAGCATTAAAGGTCCCTTCACAGATGTGCACGTCACCCATGCCATGTGCACTAATGCACCCCTGTATCATCATAAATGCTGGCTTTAAAACTGTGCACTGATAACAAGCTGAGTGGTCTTTAGCCCAGAGGACATGGTGTCAAATTTGATTTGCCGGATCACAGGACACTTTCTTCACCTCAGTCTGTTTTAAATGAGCTCAGGCCCAGAGAAAGCGGCACTGTTTCTAGATCCTGTTTTTATTTGTTTACTTAGCATTTGTGGATGTAGTGACGAACTGTTTTCACAGACAGTGGTTTTCAGAAGTGTTTCTGAGCCCATGCAGTGATTTCCTCTAAAGAATCAGGTTTGTTTTTAATGCAGTGCCACCTGAGGGCCCACGTTGTGTGGTGAACTCTCCTCATCTTTACTTCTGAAAGGCTCAGACTCTCTGAGATGATCTTTTTATACCCAGTCATGTTACTGACCTGCCAATTAACCACCAGGTGTTTTTTTTTTTTTTAGCATTACGCAAATTGACCAGTCTTTTGTTTCCCCTGTCCCAACTTTTTTGGAACATGTTGTTGGCATCAAATGCAATTTTTCAAAAAACAATAACATTTTTCAGTTTCACCATTTATTGTCTTTGTAGTATTTTCACTTAAATATAGGGTTTAAATGATTTGCACATCATTGTGTTTTTATTTACATTTGCACAGCGTCTCAACTTTTTGTTGGGTTGTTTTATGCATAATATAATAGTATGTTCAAAGTGTAAAAACCCTTTTTGTTCCAGTAATGACATGAAATTGCAGGACAGCATTTGTTTAATTAAACTTCACTCTAAAATAAAAAAGGTCATACAAACAACATTGAAAACAATTAAAAAGTAGCTATAAATAACACAAACATACACACACACACACACACACATATATATATATATATATATATATATATATATATATATATATATAGCTATCTTGCTGTTGTCGGAAGAAAACCTTTATGTCCATTTTTTTACATAATTTGAAAATTCCTCTTGTTCTTTACATTGTGTGTGACTTAAAAAAAGAAGTCTGGTTCCATTGACTTACATTAAAAGTAAAGTATGGTTTTTCCTTCTCCTGTAAAGTTACTATTCTTTTGACAACAGCGATAACTATATACTATTTCAGTTAATGCCTTGGGTTTAAACAGATCAACAGTTCTTTACCGTATATCAGCATATTTTGTGCTACGAATTCTCTAGAATGTTCCACACAGTGTATAAATGTTTGTTCTCTGATCGGGTGGAAGGAGTTAGGGGAACCTCCTGTTGGGCCAAACCAAATGATGTCAGAGGTGGACTTTGGCCCACAGGCCACACTTTGGGCAGCACTGTACTATGGCATCATCCTAACTATCCTTTCTGGCAGCTTTAGAGTGTAGACCTGTTTTTTCCCTGCAAAGTCAGG
This sequence comes from Pygocentrus nattereri, assembly GCF_015220715.1. Taxonomy (NCBI): domain Eukaryota; kingdom Metazoa; phylum Chordata; class Actinopteri; order Characiformes; family Serrasalmidae; genus Pygocentrus; species Pygocentrus nattereri. Next base: position 28,688,183 of record NC_051233.1, read on the forward strand.
ACACACACACACACACACACACACACACACACACACACACACACACACACACACACACACACAATGTAGAAGCAGTTATATTTTGCCCACTGACAGCATAATATGCTTAGGTTGAAACAGTGGAAAATCTGACCTCAAACGTGAAGGAAGTGTGTGTGTGTGTGTGTGTGTGTGTGTGTGTGCCAAGTGCGTGTGTATGAGGAAGAAGTGTGTGGTGTTTTCATTCTGTGCGTGTCAGTGTGTGTATCTGTTTACTTCATTTTTGCTGTGCTGTGTGTGTGTTTGGGAGACAGGAAGGCCACCTGTAGAAGTTCAGGACTGAACAATGCTCTAACTCTGTGTGTGTGTGTGTGTGTGTGTGTATGTGTGTGTGTGTGTGTGTGTGTGGATGTAGGATTTCCTTGGCTAAGCTCCACTGTTGTTCCAGAGATTCTTTTCCTTTAACGAGGCGGAGATAACAGTACCCTGATGACCTTAATGAGCTTATCGAGATTTTAACAACTCCCTGGAGACGCCTGTTCTCAGGAACACAACTCAGGCTTCCCCACTGCTCATTTTAATCCATTGTTTACAGATGCCTGTGTGTGTGTGTGTGTGTGTGTGTGTGTGTGTGTGTGTGTGTGTGTGTGTGTGTGTGTGTAATAGTGGTGTAAAGATGCATTGATCTGAATGTGGCGATTCAACTGTAGCAATTTTGAAATTTGGGATTTTGGAAAAATTTGCCATAACAATATTTAATATAGTGTGCACTTTTTTGCCCAACATAGAAGAATCGGCTTCCATCATAAAAATCAGTTCTGGGACTGTTTTGAATCAACGAAAATTATTAGCATATTCTGAATATTCTGTATTCTGAATCTTAATGAAATCCAATTGAATCATGTTTTGAATTTTTTTATCACATATTGAATAAATTGCAAACGAATCATAACTGAATAGCATCAAATACCTTTGCAGTGAAATGTAGGATTTTATGATGCGTTATGATGTTTTTTAAAGAATCATAAAAGAATTGTGGTGAAATTTGATATTTCATGCTGCATTGAATCGTTTCCTGAAGAATCTTGATTGAATAGAATCAAATATAATCATAGTATAATCTACAATTTCAGTGTGCATTGATTCATTTCCCAAAGAACCCTGATCAGTTGTGGGGAATTTTTAAAGTTTCATGATGCACTGAATTGTTTCCTAAAGAGTCGTAATTGAGCTGAATTGCGATCAGAGGCTTGCACCCTAAGTTAGGGGTCAGTAACCCAAATGTTAAGAAGAGCCTTTTTGATTTTTCAACAAAAATCAAACCACCTTGGGAGCCACAACATTTTATGTGCATTTTATTGAAGTTTTTATTGAAGTCTCAGTATGTGCTGATGTCCTGATATAGACTTTAATATATTATAAACAAAAACACAGACTTCCTTTGCTCTGCTTTAAGCTTTAGCTGAGCTATAGCTGCTTTTCTCACATCTCTGGCAGGAAACAAATGTGGAATAGCTTCTTGTAAAATGTCTTTACACGTAAAATCTTTTTAGTCACTTCTCATTCACCAGCTGCTTGTTTGAATTTACCCATTCCACTTTAAATAGTGCCCCAGGTGCCAGAATGTAACAACTGCACCAGTTAAGGTGGACTGGGAAAATTTGACCAAGAAGCTGGCAAACGAAAAGCGACTTTTTAGTGCTTAACAGTTTCTCCTTGCAGATTAAACGTATCAGTAAACCAGCTGGAGAGATTATGAACGCAAGTAAGTCCATTCATCTCCAAATTAACGTTTGTCTTGAATCTCTGTCTTTGCCGTTTCATTAGCACAGCAATCTGTGCGCCAGCCTTCAGTTTAAGATCGTTTATTCAAAAATGAGCAGAGCTTTATTTTGCTTTTTATTTTAAGGTAAAAGAGCCTCATACGGCTCCTGAGCCACATGTTACTGATCCCATCCTAGTGCATATAAGAAAGACAGAGTTAGATGGTTTTTGCTGTAAGTGGGTGAATAAAAAGGAGGGATTTATGAGGCGTAATGTTTGTGTGTGTTTTTAAATGTGCTGTGTGCTAAATGGCCTTGGCCTGTCGTGTGTGAGAGGTTTACATGTATACACACACACACACACACACACACACACACGGATCTGTGGTATGTTGACAGTGTGTACAGTGTGTGGTGTAGGATTACACAGATATGAGTGAGCCAGTGAAAGCGCTGGACTCTGTGATCGTACCATCGTGTGCAGACTTGAAGAAAGGTACACCAGAGTCCTCCACATGTTCCTCCTGAGCTTCATTACATCATTGGCTATGTTTCCATGTGCGTTTTGCTAATGGTACATCATAAATGCATGAAAAAGTTTACAGTTTGTGCTGCTGGCAGCTTGTGTGCGAATTTCCATTAAATTGACTTACAGTGGTAAAAGGTCCTATATGTAATGATGTCACTTTCTCCAAAAAATACTGATGTTATTGTTTGTGTTCACCAATTTCACGTCTGAGACAAATTTTATACATGTTTTTGTTTATCTGGCTACCCTGACTTTTCCATAGCGCATTGATAGTTGATATTAGCAGAAGGTAAAGAGTATTAATGAATATTGCACAGTTTTCACATCTCATGACTCAATTTACATCATTCTCCAAACATGATGTGCAAAATTATGGAAAAAAGTGCTCTATTAATGCAGAAGTGATGTAGATGGCTTGCGCTATTTATTTATTTGTTTAGGTCACATGATGCCAAATTTGCGTAATTGCTTTATTTTTCCAGTTAAAGACCTTTCCATTATATCGCTTCACAATATAAAGATCTAAAATCCGTTTATCTTCTAAATGCAGGGCTAAATATTTTAATTTTTCTAATAAATATTATGGATAGCAGCTGCTTCCAATGCTGATATTGTTTAACATTTCAAAATGAAAACATATTTTGCATTAAATCTCTCAAATGCCTACAGATACACTGAAACAAACCTGCACACTTTACAAAACAGGTAGAAAACCTCAGTATATCTCATGTTTCTGTGTGTGTGTGTGTGTATGTGTGTGTGTGTATAGTAGTAGTAGTAGTGGTGTAAAGATGCACCGATCTGAATCAGCTTCAATTGTAAAAATCCTGCCCAGACATTCTGGGGCTGTTGTGAATATTCTGTATTCTGAATCTTGAAAATAATTAAATCCAATTGAATCGTTTATAGAATTTTTATCACATATTGAAAAAATTGCAAAAGAATCATAACTGAATAGAATCAAATACCTTTGTAGTGAAATTCAGGATTTTATGATGTGATTTGACTCAGAATCATAAAAGAATTGTGGCGAAATTTGAAATTTCATGCATTGAATCGTTTCCTAAGGCATCATGATTGAATAGAATCAAATATAATCGTAGTAAAATCTACGATTTCGTTATGCATTGATTAATTTCCCAAAGAACCCTAATCAGTTGGAACTGTGGGGAATTTTTGCACTAAATCGTTTCCTAAAGAGTCGTAATTGAGCTGAATCGCGACCATAACTTTAGCAAATCCAAAGCAGATAATAAGCATTTACTGTTTCAGTAGTGATTAAAAACACTTTTTCCCCTTCAGTTTTTACAGACAGGCATCCAAAATAAAGTAAATCTCCCAAGTTAATGGTCCCTTTAAAGAAACAGACCAGTAAGTGCTAATATTGTGACCAATCACAATAATATTGTGATAATTGTGAAGAATTAATAATGAGTGCTACACTTTCCAGCATTAATAATGAAGACAACAAACCACCAGTTAGCCTTATGCAAATTACGTCATGCCTGTTTCTGGTCACTCTTAGCTGTGTTAGCATGTTTGGTTAATCTCCCCCTTTATTAAGGGTGGAGTTTAATACTGACAGCCTCAGACATTCAGTCTGGACTCGTTTAACCACATTTCCGTTCACTTTGGCATCTGCTGACTGTTTGTGCTTGTTTTGAATTCGGCGCTCCTCATGATCTATTGATCTCTTTGCTTTGCGATGAAAATGCTCCCTTCTCTTTGATTAACGTCTGGAGATACGAGTGAAGTGCGCCACCTGTTTAAAGCACTTGTTCAGCCAAAAAAGCAAACAGTACATTTTCCATTGATCCTAAATATCACTCAGCCAAGAGACGAATGGTGTTTGAAGTTTTCAGCTCTTTAGTTCAGATAAATGATAACTCCAACCATGCTGAGCTGGTGTGAAGTCATCTAAACAGACTCTTGTTGTCTCTCTCTCTCTCTCTGTAGGAGGTAGAGGTGGAGGGAATAGTGCGGTTGGTGATGGAGAGCGGTCTGTCAGCGAGGGATCGGGTGGGGGTGCAGGATTTCCTGCTGCTGGACAACTACACCAGCGAGGCAGCGTTCATCGAAAACCTGCGCCGGCGCTACAAAGAGAACCTCATATACGTAAGATATGCACACACAATCTGCATTACCATACCAGCTATTACCACACAGCGCTATTATAGACACAGAATGGCCCTAATCATTATGCCCTACGATAGACCAGTATATAGAACACGATTACAGGAAAGGGGATTAGTCTCTTAACCCCTCAAAGTCCCAGGTTTATTACATACTAAGGCTTATTATTCAGTACCTACAGAGACTTCAGTGCAAACTATTGTGCCTGAGCTATTAGGTTATAGAACTGTATAAGAAAACTTGCATGTAGTTAACAGTTAATCACTATTCCTTACACTGAAGAACTATAAAGAACACTTACAGAGAATAGATATGTTCCCCTAATCACTATTCCCGACATTAGAACACCGTACAGAGCATCATAGAGAACTGAATTTGGTAACACTTTACTGTAGGACTTTGTTCATAATGCTATCACTCCTACATAAGCACGTCATGATATCTGACATAACCCTTTATGAATGTTTTTAAATGCTTATTCCAGTAGGGGGCATTTGCTATAAAAGTTACATTTGCCAATTTTGTTCTGCTAGCTAAAGTAGCCTTCATGACAGATGACAGCTATTGGAATAAGCTTTTATAAACATTTATGCTGGATCATGTCAGTTGTCATGACAAGCTTTTGTAGTCTTTTGAACAGTAAAGTGTTGCCCCGAATTAACCTAGACTACCTAAATTGACCCTAACCCAGATTTATGTATTGAATTTGTTGTTGGAACCCCTTAAACTACAGGGTTATCATACAGTAACTACCATAAAACTATTATGTCATTTCTGTCATTGTGCTAGTGAAGAATTGAATGGTGGACCCACATGTAAACAATTAGCCTGGAAAAAAGTAGCTTCATGCCTCTTGATCCCTGGTGATGCTACAGCCATCCATAGCCAGGAGTCCAAGAGAGCACAATTGGCGTCGCTCTCTCTGGGTGGGTAGGATGGCCCCCCTTCTCCCCCCATCACTCAACGTGATACTAGTCAGCGCAGGCTAATAAAATAGGTCTTCTTAAGCATCTAATAAATATAATCCAACAAGTAAATGCCAGCAAGCCAATTTGAATGTGTTTTTGTTTATGATGCACAACACAGATTTTACCCAAATAAAATGGTTTAAAAATGTAATTGTATAAAAATCAGTACTTATATGTGAGTTAGGTTAGATAACCTAGAGTTAGTATCAGTATCAATACTCAGTATTGGCTGATACAAAAAATTGGGTATCAGTATCGAAAGAGGCATCTGTGCATCTCATGCAAAAATGAGTGTCAGTCAAGTCGTCAAGTTTATTTGTGTAGCGCTTTTTACAACAATGTTGTCACAAAGCAGCTTTACAGGAGTTTGAAAACACACAGTTACAACATATATCCCCCAGTGAGCAAGCCAGAGGCGATGGTGGCAAGGAAGAACTCCCTCAGACTCGAGGAAGAAACCTTGGGAGGAACCAAGACTAACAAGGGGAGATGCATCCTCCTCTGGTCAAACAGTGTTTACAATTTAATAAGCTAAATACCAAATAAAAGCTAAGAGGATCTCTGTTTGAAGACTGGATGATAAAGCTTTAGAAACTGCCCTGGTAGAGGCGGTCTCTGACTGAGGCGGTCTCTGACTGAGGCAGTTTCTGACTGAGTCTGTAAGAAAAGTGGGAGTGAGCTGAA
>NC_051233.1:28699238-28711738 GCF_015220715.1 Pygocentrus nattereri
TATTGTGTATCATGAAGAAATCAAATATCGTGATATATTCATGTAATATTGCCTGCCCTTTCTAATTACTTGTTAAAAGGTAATTAGTGGAACATGTGTCCTCATTAATGAAGCAGACGCCTCTGGCAGTACAGGCAAATATTTGTGATAAATCCTTATGTGCTGTATCAAAGTTTTAATGTGTTCACTATTGTTCTTTAACATGGGAAATCGTAATATGAGTAGGTTATGTAAGAAGGTGTGTCAAAATATTTAACATACTATTTAATAAGTTTGATTTATTTTTAAATTCTCCATCAGGGTAACTGTCCAAGAGTGAGCTCTATCAGTGATAAGAACAGCTGGAAAGTCGTCAGCAAAGCTTTCACTGTCATTGGTTTCAATGAAGAGGAGGTGGAGGTAAGGCATGCGCACACACACAGTGCTCAAACGCACACCACTACATATACCTCAGCCTCCCTGATGTATACTTCGTCTTTCTTTAGGAGTTACTGAAGGTTGTTGCAAGTGTCCTGCATTTGGGAAACACACAGTTTGGAGAGGATGAGTACGGGGAGACGCACCTTACCACAGAGATGCCGATTAAGTACGTGAGTGAGGTGAGTTATATACCTGTCCTATGTGAAAACAAAGCTACATAGAGCTCACAGTCTCGTCTGAGGTAGGTCATATGCCTACACTGCATGGACAGAAGTTTTGGGACACATGTCTTAAAAGGTTTTTCATTCAGTCTTATTGCCACAGGTGTATAATATCAAGCACCTAGCCATGCAGTCTGCCTTGACAAACTTTTGTGAAAGAATGGGTGGTTCTAAAGAGCTCAGTGGATTTGAGTGTGGTGCTGTAATAGGAACAAGTCAGTTCACAAAATTTCTTCCCTCCTAGATATTCCACAACTGTGAGTGGTGTTAATGGAAAGTGGTTTAGGAAGTGTTTAGGAACCACAGCAACTCAGCCATGAAGTGTCAGACCATGTAAAGTTACAAACCAGGTCACTGAGTGCTGAGGAGCATGGAGCATAAAAGTCACCAACACTCTGCTGATCAATAGCTGCAGAGTTCAAACCTCCTCTGGTTTTACCATCATCACGAAAACTGTGTGCCACTGGGTTGCTTTTACGTCCCCTGGTCAGGGAGATTCATGGCATGGGTTTCCGAGCAGGCTGAGGCTGAGCAGCTGCATGCAAGCCTTTCATCACCAATCGCAATGCCAAGTGTCGGATAAAGAATGCTGAATTCTGGAGCAGTGGAAACGCATCCTGTGGAGTGATGAATCACACTTCTCTATCTGTCAATCTAATGGATGAGTCTGGGTTTCGTGAATGCCAGGAGAACGTTACCTGCCTGACTGCACTGTGCCAACTGTAAAGTTTGTTGGAGGAGGGATAATGCTATGGAATTGTTTTTTCAGGGGTTGGCCTGGATCCCTTAATTCCAGTGAAGGGAAATCTTAATGCTTCAGCAGACCAAGACATTCTGGACAATTATATGCTTCTAACTCTGTGGGACCATTTTGGGGAAGAACCTTTTCTGTTCCAGCATGACTGAGCCCCAGTACACAAAGCGAGCCCCATAAAGGCCTGGCTGGGTGAGTTTGGTGAGGAAGAACTTGACTGGCCCTCACAGAGCCCTGACCTCAACCCCATCTAACGCTTTTGGGATGAACTAGAACAGATACTGCGAGCCAGGCCCTCTTGTCCAACATCAGTGTCTGACCTCTCAAATGTTCTTCTGCATGAATGGGAAGGAATTCCCACAGACACTCTCCAGAATCTTGTAGAAAGCTTAACAGAAGAGAGGAAGTTGTTGTAGCTGCAAAGGGGGACCAACTTCATATTAATGCCTATGGATTTAGAATAGGATGCCATAAAAGCTCCTGTAGGTTTGATGTGTAGGTGTCCCAATACTTTTTGTCCATATAGTGTATCTCAGGTCAAGTATATAAGTATACGTACCAAAATGAGTGTTACATACAATATTTCTTGACATTTTGCTAAACATTGCTAGCATTTGAGTTTTAGACTAGCTGTAAAGACTTGGGCCTGTCATGGACATGAAAGGAACCAAATGCACTACAGATGATGCAAATGCAAAAATATGTGAGCTATTGCTTCACTTTGAACTTGTATCTACTCAAAGTAATGTGTTGTCAGAGTCCTAGACAAAGCACAGACGTCGGTACTCCCTCACTGCCATGAATCTCCTGGAGATAGAAAAGTAACAGGGTTCCTATAAACAGCGTCTTCTGTAGTAGCTTGCAGCTATGAATCTTTATGGAACATAAGGGTTTCCATTTATTACCCGTGTGAGATAAAATCCTTGCCTCAGGTGAACTAATTACCTGTCTCAGGTGAACTAAGGCTAGACTTATTTGCTGCCTGTGGTGATGAGAACACCTGTGTGACTGAGAACCTGCTTTAACATCAGGCTTGTTGTGAACCTCATGCATAAACGCCATAAGCAGCCTCATACAGATGTTGTTGTGTTGTCAGCTGTTGGGTGTGGAGGGGTCATATCTGAGCGAAGCACTCACTCATAAGAAGATTGTTGCCAAGGGAGAGGAGGTAAACAGCCAAACAGTATCTTTCTTTTCTCTTTGTCTCTCTCTCACATATTCATTTTCTCTAATATACATTGTATTTAATACAGTGACACTATCAGTAAATGAGTCCCTAACGTTGCATTATGCCTGTTGCAGATGATCGGTCCACTCAGCCTTGAGCAGGCTGTCTCTGCTCGAGATGCCCTGGCCAAAGCCATATACGGTCGCACCTTTACCTGGCTCGTCCAGAAGATCAACCAATCACTGGCCTTCCAGGTGTCAGCTCTGCCCAATCTTACCAAGTCTGCCGTTTCTAAGCAAAAATAAGTTAACACGTTCTCTGCACATTTGAGTTTAGCACACATTATCTAAGCCACTTGTCCTCCTGGGTCACCGGGGGTGCTGGAGCCTTTCCCAGCAGTCACTGGGCAGTCTCCAGTCCATCGCAGGGCAGACATACACAATTTAGCATCTCCAATTCGAGCACGTAGACATGGGGAGAACACACAAACTCCACACATGAGGGACCCTGGTTGCCCGGCCGTGAATTCGAATCCAGGCCGTTTTTGCTATGAGTTCACAGTGCTAGCACAACACCCCCCTCATCCCCATCATACGGTGCACTTAAATCTGGGGAAGAATCCTGTATGCCCATCATTTTTTCTTCTATAGAGTATGTGTTAACTTATTTTCACTTAGAAAACAAGATGTGTCATTTGATTGAGAATGTTCTGACTATCGCATACAACGTTTACCCAGCACAATAATATGTTTATTCCTATAGAACAAAAGACTTAATAACTGGCCACTTCCATATTTCTGACATGCAGTGTATGTAGAATTTGGAAAAGTCTGGAGTGCCCATCTTTCCTGAAGCTTTGAAAATAACATGCTAGTTATTCCACAATCACCCTGCAGTGAGATGACATCCCATCATGTGTTAGACCAGTGAGAGCTTGTCTGTATTGTAAGGAAAGGCGATCAGAAAGTTTACCCAGGGTGTTTTCCAGCCCACTGAAGTGTTGATGTTTTGGCTTGCGCTGCCCTCTAGTGGACGTGCACTACATTGCAGTATTTGCATGTATTAATTAGTCCGATCTGACGTGTTTACAGGATGAAGTTTACTACACCAGCAAATGCTCATCGGTTATCGGCCTGCTGGACATTTACGGCTTTGAGGTCTTTCAGAACAACAGGTCTGACCTCATCTCTCTCTCTGACCTTTACCCTCCCATAACAGACTGTTCATTATCCATAAAGAGCGCTCTCTCTCTCTCTCTCTCTCTCTCTCTCTCTCTCTCTGTCTATTACTCACTGTATATTTTTGTATTTCTGTATTTTTAATATAAAGGCAGCACCACACAAGCTGTTTGAGCATTTTCACTTTTTGAAAAGCAAAACTGATGATTAAACTCTGAGGTTACTGTGATGACTGGACTATAATGGGGGTTCCCAACATTTTGTTTCGCCGAAACCTTCAACAAAAATCATTTGCATTAATGAGCCCTTGAGATTTTAAGGAGGCAGCTGGTAAATAAGAGTTGTTTTTGATTAAATGAAGGTTTTATGTCTGAAATTGCCCTTTGGGATGTTTTTTTTGGGGTATCTTCTATTAGATGTACACACAAAGAAGTATCTAATAAATAAAAACATTCTAAAAAACTTTTATATAAAACTTTTAAATATTATATAAAGCACTGAAAAATGTGACTAACTTCCACGTGTCCACATGTTTTTTTCTTCATGTGTTCATACATTGATGATTATACTGCCTCAAACATATCACACATTTAAGAGGACTAAGATGCTTTAGCAGTAAATCATTTATTAGCTAGTTATTCATTTAAATCTGTAATAAATGATCAGATGGTTACAGTGTTTATCACAATGTGATCCACTCAGGATAATTAGAATTATTGAGTGGATCATTACTGAATGGTACAGATCCCTGGTGGTGACCTCTTGTATAAATAAAAATAATGCCTGACCATGGCTTATTAACGCGTGGGAACAAGATCCTGATGTGTGGCTGCAAGTAAGTAAGGTGTAGGAATAATATAATTAAGTCGGTGCCACGATGTGAGAATGAGGTCGTGCCTCACTAAGTCGTAGCCGCACATTAAGATCTCGTTCCCACGCCTTACTAAGCTGTGGCCACGACTAAATGATCCTATTCCCATGTCTTACTAAGTCATGGCCACTCATTATTTTTCTTCATATAGGATGGCATCAGCGGGGCTTGGAATGGAAAATTAGGTTGTTTCACTTTTTGTAGTCATGACGTCACAATATAGTGTTACTTTTAGTTTTTCAGATTTTTTTTTAATCTAAAAGGGAATTTAATTTAAAAATGTCTAATGCTAATTATAAATGCTGATCTGTTAGCAATTTGCACATCCCTGGTTGGTCAAGCCTGCTGTAGTGCACCATTCTAAACAGTTATGTATACTTTCCTATACATAAAATAGTTCTGAGCAGTTCAATGTCAAAGGAAACTCACATTTATCATTTTATTTAAGATTTTATTTAGAATTATAAGATTTTGTATTGTTTATTACATTATTATTATTATTACTGTTCTTTTTGCCACTTTTTTTGTTTTATTGTGTATGGTTAATATACGATACCCCAAAATTTCCACAGGGCACAGACCTAACTCAGACTCAAAGTTGTGTTTTTACACCAACGAGCACAAAATCAGTTCAGCGAATCGAAGATGTTGTCTGAGTTATGAGTTTGCTTAAAAAGTTTAGCATAAGTCAGTCTTTTACCATCGTTTCTAAAACAAACAAAAGTCTCTAAAGTCTGATTTTGTGGCGTGTGGAAGTCTATGGGAGCAAATGTTTGGGTTGTATTTTATATTAGATGCACGCTTTTGAGTTTTATTTGTGTTTTATTAAATAAATAAACATCCAGTTACCAAACAAATTACTGGAATTATTTTAAAAGACTTCTAATAAATGTTTCTTACTATTCTGTACCTTTAAATAATATAACGGTGCTTTGTCTGCAGTTTTGAGCAGTTCTGTATTAACTACTGCAACGAGAAGCTGCAGCAGCTGTTCATCGAGCTGACGCTGAAGAGCGAGCAGGAGGAGTACGAGGCCGAGGGCATCGGGGTGCGTGAGCGTGTCTGTTAGTGAGTGAGCTGAGATGTTTGAAGTGTTATTGAGAAGATCCGGACTGAAAGTCTTTGTTGTTCTCGGACAGTGGGAGACGGTGGAATACTTCAACAACAAAATCATCTGTGACCTGGTGGAGGAGAAGTTCAAAGGCATCATCGCTATCCTGGTTAGTGCGTCTTAACCGGTCTGGCTGAAAATCATTCATGTTCATATTGAAATTGTGGTTTGAAAGAGGGCAGTTTCCAAAAAGTGCAGCAATTTTCATTTTGAATTATAGCCTGCTTTATTAATAATGCCAGAACAGAAAACATGGATATCGTCGCTGTTGTGACGAAGTCTTTTGTATAAAATTGTTGACTTTACAGGAAAATGAGAAGGATTCTTAACTTTGAATGGAAGTTAATTGAACGACATTTTTTCCCCAAGTAATTTTGAAGCATCTCAGTCGATCTAGTCTTCGTAAAATTGTAACATAACATAAAAGCCAGCTGCTATTTTTAAATTCCATAGAAAATTAAATAAAAAAAACTACAAAGCTTGATATATACTGGTATTCTTGGCCAAAAAAAATGCCTCGATTTTGATTTATAGAATATAACTGTAGTTGAAATTGCAGCCACAATTGTGGTTGGAGAACTGAGATGTTTTCTCCATTGAACTGAACTGAAATGAAATGAATTGAATCAGGATGAAGAGTGTTTAAGGCCGGGAGATGCTTGTGACCTCACCTTCCTGGAGAAGCTCGAGGACCGTTTGGGAGGCCACGCCCACTTTGTCACGTAGGTACACATTCATACACAGCTGACTAAACAGTTTGTGGACGTCCAGCTTTTCTAAGTGTTTGTAACAGAGTTGAGGACGGTTTTATTCTCTTAAAGAAACCTAATGTATTTCATTATTCTTGCCATTTGTCTTTGATGTAAACTGACAAAGGTTCTACCTTTATTCCCTTGTTGTGATGTCATCACTCATTAACACGCCAAAAGAACTTCAATGGGAGCTTTTAACATTAGTTTGGACAACTGTCACAACATTATTAAGGCAAAATCAGCTCTTCACACCAAAATCGACTCTCACGAACATTACGCTGAATGTTGACGCCTCGCATCTCCATTTTTGTTGTGTTTTTAACATCATTTGAAAATGTTCATTGCTCTTTATATTATGTGTAAATTTCATGAGTGGAGCAAAACAATCAGCCCAAAATGACTTGGAAAAAATTCTGGTTCCATTGACTTACATTAAAAATAAAGATACAAGGTTTTTGTTCGACAGCAGCGAGGATCATGCGGAGGTTAATGGTCATAAAAACTGGTGCTGGTGTATCTTAGTTATCTGAAAAGTGATAAATGTTGGCAAATTTTTGTGTTAGCACACATACCACCCGGCAATGGTTACAGGGTTTGTTTTACAGATCTGCTTGTGTTATTTATGTAATTGTGACACCGTCACTGATTGGTCGATTTACTGTGTTCCAGTCATAAGCTGGCCAACGGGAAGATCCGTAAAGCAGTCGGCCGAGAGGAGTTTCGACTGCTGCACTACGCCGGAGAGGTCAACTACAACATTAACGGTGAGAAGAGACATCGATCTGTCCGTCCATCCTTCTCTTTAGCAGTCTGTCTGGCCAGTTCACTGTTCTGTTGTTGATTAGTTTCTGCTGTTCTGCATTTCAGGGTTCTTGGACAAAAACAATGACCTTCTGTATAGGAACCTAAAGGAGGTAATAATGATGATGATTGTACGCAGACAATCAAACTTCAGCATGAGGGTCTATTGGTAGAAGTAATCGTAGCAATGGGACAGATGAGAAGTTTAAGGTCTAGATACTGAGTAACTTACGGAACTGCAGTGGAACATCTCAGTACACCCCTTTTTTCCTTTTTATATAATCCTTGGTCTAAAATTAAATGCTTCAGCTGACCATAAAGTGGTTCAGGTGCTGAACCCACAGCATAGAATAAAATTAAACTCGAAATGTTAAAAACTGAAGTAAAAGTATTGTTCGGAAATTCTGAGAAAGATTCATTAAGAAATCTTACTTTACAGGCGCAAATCATGGAAAATGTCTTTTCTTTCATCCTGAAGTAAAAGAATTTAATGTAGTATGTTAAAAATTTCAAAATGTGAAGCTGTTCCTGCTGTTTATTTCCAGGTTTAGGTGGGAAAAAAAAAAATCTACATTTTCTTGGACCCCAATATATGCAGTGTTAATACATTAATATTTAAGAAATGTAGACACTGTGTATTTACATGTGTGTGTTGTTTTCTGGCATGATGTACAGGTGATGTGTCAGTCGAGCAATCAGATCATGAAGGAGTGCTTCCAAACAGATGAGCTGACCGACCAGAGGAGACCAGAGACGGTCAGGAAGACCTACACACTCACAAACAGCCACACACATACACACAAACACACTCACAATCACGAACCTCCGCAATAATACACACTCACAGTCACACGCACAAACAGCCACACACATACACACAAACACACTCACAAACAGCCACACACACATACACACACAAACACACACTCACGAACCTCCACAATAATACACACTCACAGTCACACGCACATACAGCCACACACATACACACAAACACACTCACAAACAGCCACACACACACACACAAACACACTCACAAACAGCCACACACACATACACACACAAACACACACTCACGAACCTCCGCAATAATACACACTCACAGTCACACGCACAAACAGCCACACACATACACACAAACACACTCACACTCACGAACCTCCGCAATAATACACACTCACAGTCACACGCACAAACAGCCACACACACACACACACACACTCACAAACAGCCACACACACACACACAAACACACTCACAAACAGCCACACACACATACACACAAACACACACTCACGAAGCTCCACAATAATACACACTCACAGTCACACGCACATACAGCCACACACATACACACACACACTCACAAACAGCCACACACACACACACAAACACACTCACAAACAGCCACACACACATACACACAAACACACACTCACGAAGCTCCACAATAATACACACTCACAGTCACACGCACATACAGCCACACACATACACACATACACACTCACAAACAGCCACACACACACTCACTATACTAGCCTGTCATTCAACTCAAGTGATACTGTAACAGGGAACTCTGAACCCTAAAAAAAACACTTCATACTTCAAATTTTTAAATAAATATCATGTCTATAAAAATAAAAAACATTCATCACATATTAAAGTGCATTTTATGAGCTTTACACAGATACACAGACTTTAGACTAAAGAACATTTTATTTAAGCCTTTACATTTCTAATATTTTACATACTGTAAAACTACGTTTTAGTGTTTTCTCACAAAACTGGGTTATGATATGTGTTTTTACCCGTAACGACAGGTAAATCCTATCACTGAGCTTAAATACAAACTCTTACTCCATTACAGAGAAATATATTTTATAAGTTATTAAAAGGAATTCTGACAATGCTGAACTTTATTTGACCCATAACTGAACGTTATTTGACCCATAATGCACCAGTACTAGCACTGACAATAGAGTGCTTAGTGAACACTGCTAATAATACATTACGTTAACAGTTCGTAATGCATTATACGCTTCTATGAGGTATAATACACTTTATAGATATTTATTACTAGATTTATGAAGCTTATGAGTGCATTTTAATGTGTTATAAATGTGTTCATCATTAGTTATCCACATAATTAGTCATAGAATGTGTTATCACCACTCTCCAGCGTCTTTAAAGAAATACATGGAAAATATGCACAGGAAGGATTCACACTTCTTTCTTGTGGACAGGCTGCCACCCAGTTTAAGCTGAGTTTGGCCAAACTGATGGACATTCTGATGTCTAAGCAGCCGTCATACATCCGCTGCATCAAACCCAACGATGCCAAACAGCCAGGTATGTGTTTTTACTGTTTACTTGAACTTCACTTTGCCTGTACCTGTTTTACTTAATCTTATTTATTCTTCACTTTTATTTTTTGTTTTAGTTCTCCTTAGTTCTTTATTTCTTTTTTACTTATTTATTTATTTATTTATTTTCTCTCATTATATGTTTAATAGTTTTCTATCATTACTTTTTAATTTGTATTATTACCTTACTAATCTCTTATCTTCTTTTGATCTTAATTTCTTATCATTTAAACCTCAAGTTTTATTTTTATCTATTTTTATCTTTTATTCACTGTTATTTTAAATTTTCTTTTAATTGAAAATGATTAAATGTAGTTATTATTTTCTTTTCATGTCAATCCCTGTTTTTGTAAATGCTCGGCTACACTGAAAATGAGGGTTGCCCTCAATGTACTTCCGAGTCAAAATAAAGGTTGATTGATTGATTGATTGATTAATATTTTAGATCTTGTTATGTTAAACTAAACTAATAAAATAGAAATTGAGCAGTAAATTTACAGAAAAAAATCACATGTGGTTGCATTCTCTGTGGGGATGTGTTGACTTATTTACTCTTAGAAAATCAACAAAAACAAGTCATTGGACGGGGGAGGGGTAAGCAAAATCAGCGTCTGACTGGACGTTGCACCCTTGCATTCATTTCTGGGAGATGGAATATTCAAGTAAATCAGCCTCTGATCTACAAAACTACTGTATAGGCTGAAACTTTGTCAAAGTAAATATGCTGTCCTGTGTGAAAGTTTGTGCACCCCTGGTGAAATGACACGTTACGACATCCTCTGTTTCTGCACATTTTAACCCTCTGTTGCATAAACTCATCGTCCTCACGTTACAATAACGTAATGCATATTTCAAATAGCAGTTGTGCAAATATATATATATATATCGCTGTTGTCGGAAGAAAACCTTGTATCTCCAAAATGATAACTTTACAGGAGAAGGAAGAAAACTTGTGTTCTATAATGTAAGTCAATGGAACCAGAATTTATTCATTTCTTTCGGCCCATTTATCATGAAATTTCATGTAAAGGGTAACAGGCATTTTCAAATTAAGCCAAAAACTGAAAAACAACAAAAATTGAGATACAAGGTTTTCTTCTGACAGCTGTATATATATATATATATATATATATATATATATATACACACACACAAACTAAACCATCTCAATTTATTGCCCTCAGTTTTGAGTAATTCTTTAGATGATGTTAGGACATGGATGACTGAGAACTTCCTGGGTCTGAATACTAATAAGTCAGACAGAGATTGTTTTACTTGCCTCTCCAGCTACAGTTAAAAAGACAAGCAACACTGCTGTCTCTGTCTGGTTATATTGTCTGTTCTTTGACCCAGGTCAGAAATTTGGGAGTGATCTTTGACACCACTCTGACACTTGTAAGGCAGCCTTTTTCCATCTGAAGAGCTTTGCTAGGATCCGCCCTTTTCTCTCCTTTTCTGCTGCTGAGACTGTTATCCATGCTTTTGTAACATCTAGAACTGACTACTGAGATGCTGTGCTTCATGGACTCCCTGCTCGGGTTCTGAACAGGCTGCAGTAGGTGCAAAATTCAGCTGCTAGGGTTTTAACTCACACTAGATGCTGGCAGCACATCAGTCCAACTCTGAAACAGCTGCATTGGCTCCCAGTACAGTATCACGATTGATACAAATTGCTTGTGCTGGTTTTTAAATCTTTTGCCTTCCCCCTTCTACCTTGGTGGTCTGCTTCAGTTTTACTTTCCAGCTCGCACCCTTCGCTCCTCTGATTGACATTTGTTCAAAGTTCCTCCCTCTAAGCCGTGCTTAGATGTTGGTGACAGGGCATTCAGTGTTGCTGGCCACAAGCTGTGGAACAGTCTCCCCTCTGAGCTGCATGCTTGTTCGACCCAGGCCTTGTTCAAAGCTAGTCTTAAAACCCACCTTTTCCAGCTGGCTTTTGGGGGAGCCAGAAGTGTGATTTTTGTAAATGATTTGTATTGTTTTTACATATTTGTGCATGCTGTGTTTATTTTTTATTTTTTATCTTTGTTAATTATTTATTTATTGTACAGTGTCCTCGGGTGTCTTGAAAGGCGCTGATCACATATAATGTTGTTATTATTAAAGACGGTAGGATTAACAATAAATGGAAGAGTTTGAGTAAGTCAGTGAAAAGCATGTGATTGGTCTTACCGTCTCTTAGTGGGCACATTTAAACCTCTTTTAACATTCAGTATCGTGGTTTATAATATGGGAATGTGCAGAAATATGTTGTGAGACAGTGGAATGGACTTTGGATCAGTGGAGTGAAACACATGCGTGCAGTTGAGGTTTAGTGCACGAGACCGTATTTCCTAATATTTCAAACTTCAGTTATGAACAATATAAACAAATGTTTACTCAAACTTTTGCATATGGCTGTACCATGATGCCTGATGTCATAACTTATGTGTCATGCAAGGCTGTTAGCATCATTATCCATCATGACATCAAACATTGACATCTGTCAGGACAGTTACTGCAGTAATAGCAACGTGAGATTTTTATATTACTGAACATAATCTGTCACGACTCATAACAGCATTAGACACCTACCGTGACATGATTATATTACTATTAGCAGATAAAAGTGTTATCAGTTTAAATAAAGTGTTACTGTGTTTACTTTATGGCTGTCTTTCTGAGACCAATATAGTCCCCACATTTATAGGAATACACAAACATTCTGATACTTCTGTTGGTTCAGTCATAAATAATACATCCCTACAGAGATAGTAATACGCGTACAAGCTTACAGATACACTTATACCGCAATAAGACTTATTCTGAGTCTTTTCTCAGGATGTTTAAATGTAATTTGGCTCATCTGGAGTGAAATG
>NC_051233.1:28716738-28719238 GCF_015220715.1 Pygocentrus nattereri
ATTTTAGCAGTAGCTGTAAAATCTGTCCAGGAATATGACTATTTGGTATATATCAGCTGTTTATTTTTTTTTTTTCTTTTGCTTTTTGGTACTTCCCTTGGTATCTGATCAAACCTTCTCCTTCAACATTTTTCATTGCCCACCTTCCCTGTTTTATTATTTTTTTACAAGAACTCAAGGCTTAATAAGAAATCAATCTTTTTTTAACTGGCAAAATCTTCCTGCTGCTCTTCTTACAATTCTTATATCCAAGTAAAAGGAATTAAGGGATATAAAACTGCTGATATAAAACGCTGTGTGGCCCTAGTAACTTATTGTAACAACAGACTATGGCTCTTACTGATGGGTTTGTTTTGATGGCTTGAAGAGAAACATAATAACAAACAATATAAAGAGCTGTCATTTCTAGCTCTCATTCATTCACTTTCACTATCTGTGCACTCCTAACTGACTTGTCATCTTGTTAATATTAGTGTAACATTATTTATTCCATATTGTTTAGCTCACTTCAATAAACTAAAAGCTCCAAGTCTAGTTATACTGACAAAGCTTTGCCTCAAATCAGTGTTGTTTAGGTATCTTCACTCTGTAAATACATACTGTTTCACTCTGTATGTGATATTTTTGAATTAAGCCTAATATTTATCTTAGTAACATCCCTTCAGCTTTCATGGTTGCAGACTGACATGACAATTCTGTGGATGATGCTGTAGTTTGACATTGGAAAGGAGTCAATCTTCAGTTTTGCATTCAAGCTCCCCACTGATCAGAGGCCCATACGATACAACAAGACCGAGGAGCTGCTTGTTGAACACAGGCAAAGAAGCCCTTACAATTTCAAATCTGCTGCTGGTTTGTAGTGAAATATTTGGCCACACTGTATGTGGATGGTCTCTTACTGGTGCTCTACAGATACTTAAATCATTAACAAACGTTCTGGTGATGTCCAGTTGATTATCAATAACATTAAGTTTAGCAGAAGTAGTAGGTGTTGGTTTTGCCTTTAGGTTAGTTAGGTTAATGACAGATTAATAGTGTCACACTGAACTTGTTTTTAGCTGAATGTTACTTAAAGGCAGTCTAAGCATTTACAGAGCTTCTACAGTGGCGTGTCCAAAAAAAGTGTTACTTAATATTTATCCATCCTTTCTACGCTGTTGCTGTGCTTCCTGTTTATGCATAAAAACACTACAAAGTCCAGTCCAGTTTAGCTTTGTTTGTATCATGTAAAAACAGTGAAATTTGGGGGTTTGAGTTCTTTTTTGTAGCTGAAACACTCTGCCTTATTGTTTGATGTGCCCCCCCTGATAAAAAGAACAGAAGTTAGATTTGATTAGATGAATTTAGATGAATGTTATGTTGGTGATGCTATGTTAGGATTTTAAAAGTTATGTTGTGTATACCAAGCATAAGGAACAATGTGGGGGGTATTATGGACAGTTTGAGCGCCCCCTCAAACTGTTCCACTGATGCCCCTGGCAAATACCTATATCCTAATTCTTAACATCAATAGTAGATAAACTGGAACGTGGGGCTTTTAGTCAGTAAAGTTAGGTTGGTACAGTGTTTTTCAGCTTTTTTTCCCTTTAAATCAGGACACTTTTGTCCTAAAATGTCCAAAAACAGCAAACAACACATGTAGGAAAACCCTATGAGGAAGAACCAGGTAAAAGACCATATACACAAAAAGCACAAAAATCCTGGAAAATTCAGCAAGAGTGGAAGAACCTGGTAAAATACAGACACACTGTCTAGGAAAACCCAGCATGAGAGAAAGAGGCAGGTTCACACAAGCTCTAACACATTTTTTGTTCTCTTCACAGTTGGAGCAGAAGGTTGTAGCCAGTGGCATCTTTAGGGGCCAGAAGGACAATTATCCCCAAAGTGTCCCAAGGCTGTTCGTGGGCACCAGGCTAGGTAACTTCTAATCCTAACCACAAATAAACACATACCAGAGACTTAGCCTAGACTTCATTGGAGGCAATGGCATCTGAGCAGCTGCAAAGTTCAGCATAGCTACAGTGAAATAGACTAGACGGTGGTTTCCACTATTGCGATGTGTCTCAGACCCAGAGACATCACAACAGTGAATATTAACACCACTGTTTCACTGTATATAAGCTGTAAAAACGTTTACCATAACAAAAGCATTAACTTGCAATTAAAATTGAATAGCTTACCTTGCTTCTGACTGCTTACTGGCACAGCTATCAGCATACTTGATACAGGCTTATTAATCGAGGACTACCCAGAGGAAAACTGTACTGCTGAAACATGCTGAAGATACAAAAGTTTGTTCCGACAGCAACACTTTACTCAATACAGATTATATTATATACTTACAATAGTATCTACGCACACTCTCTGTCTCATCCTTTCTGTAACACTCCACACAGAGAATGAAGAGATCAATCTCAAGGTGCGGCAAACTCTCGGAACTGATAACAAGGTGAAGGTAAGCATGTATGTACGTGTTGCAGTGATTAAGGAACTGGGTTTG